>NC_051846.1:152827601-152869339 GCF_002237135.1 Teleopsis dalmanni | reverse complement strand
AAATTTAATTTTAAGTTTGAAGTCGTTTACTTTCACTAAAAATATTAACAAAAATTGGGTGAATTATTAATCCTTTAATAACCGAAATTAAGTCCGCTTCAATTAAATTTTTTTTATCACAAAATAAAAGAACAAAAAAAACGTTAAAATTATAAACTGAAACAGAAATTAAAACATTTGCCAAAAAAAAATTTTTACTTTCATGATTTCTTTCAAAATTGTGCAAACTTTTACTGCCATCTACATTATTTAATGACACAATCAAATTTAATTATACACTAGATGGCGTTCATACTTTACTAAAAATTATATTTAAATAATTTCAATAAATGGTTATTACTCTAACAAAATAATTAATTTAGAGCAATTAAAATATTAAAATTATTTATAAATATATTACACAATAATATTGCAATTAATTTAACGGAAATTAAAAATATTTTAAATATTTTTGCAGCTGCTTGAAATTGCATGCAATGTTTTTAGTTCCTGCTATGTTTTTGCTTCTTTCTATCTTTCTATGTTTGTTTGCGATGTTATTTCAACGAACAGCTGCTACAGCCGCCACTTCTGTCTGCTGTATTTTGACGTTTGGCATTTGTTTTGTTGATTTTCTTTTTAGCGTGCAATTTTGCCGGCTTTTTTTTATTTGAAGAAATTTATTAAAAATTTGTGTAAACTAATTAACCGTAACGTTTTTTTTCGTTTATTGAATTGAAAAATGTCGCTCACGGATGTTTTTAACTTGAATTCGTCGCCGATGTTTGAGAAAATTCGTGGGAATTTGCCATTGGAGCGCCAAAAAATCCAGCACATCATGGAAAGCAAAGGCGATTTGTTGTATGTTTGGGACGCGGCGGAATCATGTGTGCATGTGATGGACTGGCGTTACTATGACCCAAAAAATGCCAATGAAAACAAATATCAGGTGAGTTTAGTTTAAAAAAAATAAATTAAATTAAATTTAAAATAAAACTAAATGACGCGTATGTGTGCCTTTGTGTTTGACCTAAAATCTAATCAGAATTCAATTCATGTCGAAGCAAAATGGAAATTATTTGAATAAGAATTAAATTCAATTGAAATGAAAAAATAAATTTAAATATGAAAAATTAATATTAAAAATATGGAATTGGAAAATGTTAGACTGCATACTTTAATGCAGTAAAGAACTAACGTTTATTCGACTCACTGTGTAGCGAGTGCCACAACAATAACAACAACAACAAACGAGTTTATTGCTTGTCCAAATCCATTTGCACAGCAATTGTTGCTCAACTCGATTGCTGTTTATTATTGTAAATTAATCAAAAAATTAGTAATTAATTCAATTATGGAAAAAATGCTTTTACGCGATATAAAGCAATAACCGTGGGATATTGAAAAATAAAAAATATTCTGTTTACATTTCGATCTTATTCTAATGTTACTGCATTGTTGTTGTTGCATTCTTCTTTGGTGTTTATTTTTTGTAGTCGATTTAGAATTTATAAACTAAGGTGACCAGATAATATTAATAATCGACTGCAGCTACAACTAAAGATGCATTTAAACCAAAGCGAACGCTTGTGAACGAACGAACTTTTGCAGATACGATTACCTGCGAATATACGTTCGTTTGCAAGCGTTCGGTTTGGTGTGGATGCACCTAAATAGGTATGTTAATGAAATTAAGATTTGGTCGTTTTCATTGGCATAAGCTGATTTATGCATGTATATTCCATACTTGTTTGTTAACATATTGTATATAAAACATATAGCTAATATTTCAAATTCTGATAATATCTCTTGTAGGAAGTTCATTTTAAGGGTTAAGAGTTTATTTCGACCTCTTTCGTCTTAAATCAGTTGATTTATTTATAATGAGCTCATTTATATGGAAACTCCTTGTAAAGCATATTATTCTCATTACCGGCTTCATTGATCATAACTGCCTAAATGAGACATGTCGATGGTATAATGGTATGGTATTATATATAGTATGTGAAAATGGACCTATTTCTTAACATTTTATTTATATTCACAATAACACGACAAAGTTTAAGATAATTGCCCTGAAATATTTTAAGTCGACATTTACATTACATTTTTGCTCAAAACTCCACTATTGTTAATGGAATTTGAGAGAGTTCAAACTATTAACTGTTTGATAGACACATGCTAGTAGTACCATGTTACCACTGCTTATTTATTAAATTGTTTAAGTATCTTAAAGATTTTGTCGTTTCCATTTTGACATACCATAAGTTACTTATTGCATAGGAAAAAAACTTTTTTATGTCAAAAAGTTCTTTCAAAGTTTTAAGACAGCTGCTGTTTGTTTACTCTATAATATTTTACACATATAATTAATGTAATAATATATATAATTAGAGTATTAAACCATTTTTATATATATATATATTATAAAGAGGTTTTTTCGAACAGTAGTGAACTACAACAACAAAAATTTATTTTATATTGTTTTAATTAATTGAATTTTTGGCTGACCATACAGCTGTTTCGAGTATTGCCGAGTATTGACTCATCATCATTGGTCTTGGAAATAATTCTTGTATTTAATTATTCGTCAATAACTATTTTTGAGACTGCAAGTACCAGGAATCGAACTCGGGTCCTGCCAAATGTGAAGCTCAGAATCAGCACACCTTAACCAACTGATCCAAAGCCATACTTAACGTTTTATGTTCGCTAATTTTTCTGCAGTTTTGTTATTATGCTATGAAAGTTTTAATTTACTTGCTGTGTTTATATTAGAACGAAATCATATATATTTTATAAATGTTTTACGTATTCAAACTATAAAAAAAAATATATTATTAAATACTCACTTTCTCAGTACGTTTATTTACAGCTCAGCTGCTGTTTGTTTACATTTTAGATTTAAAATATATGACAAATACCATATATCAAATTTCTTGTAGGAAATTTATTTTTAAGGGTTGCATTCGTCATTTTTGGTCTAAGTTTCCTTACTTTATTTTTAAGTAAGTTAAAAAGCATGGAAAAATACATATAAATGTCAAACAAAACACGTACCTGCACGTGTGGAGTTCGTTTTACAATTATTTACGACTGACTCTGTTCATGAAACAAACATGTCAGAATATAGCTTTCCGACTTGGACCTTTGGCAAATCTGAAACGGTCATTTAGTTGAATGTATTGTAGTTGATAAAGATCTTCAAAGAAGATGAAGTAGTGAATCACTGGCGTACATGAGCTGTACAAAAACAAACCAGATGAACGGCACTTTCATCGTCCTCCCCACAACTGCGACAGGTATAATTGAAGCGGCAGTTTAATCTTCTAGCATGGTTACCTAGAATGCGATGACCTGTAAGTAAACCTACCATAAGATTAATATCTCTACGGACCATTTCAATGAGAGTATTGTGGTTCCTCTTAGTGGAATGTGGCCAAATTGCATACAGATGCCTACATATCCTTGAGTCGTCCCATCTTTTATTGAAAGATTCTTTCTTATAACTATTATAAGATTATAAATTTTATTGCATTATATTTATTTTATTGTATTATAAATTTTTTTTCTCTACACTGTATTTAGTTGGAAAATGAACGTTTTACTCTGTTGCTCTGTTGGAATCACAATTACAAGATTTAGTTGGTCAGTGCACTGAATTTTTAGAAGATTGAAATCTGTCTGCTTTTTGCCTGAACTATAAAGCATAATAACTTTCAAGTGAAATAGTCAAAAAAATCTAATCAAAAGAATATTTCACGTGGCTGAATTTGAATTTTATCTATCTTCCAAAATGAATACTTCTTTTCTACCAAGAAGACACATATTAAAATAAATTGCCACCAATAAGTCAAGGACTTAAATTTCAATTTATTTTTAAATATCTCACCATTAAACTCCTTTTTATATAAAGTATATATTTTTCGTTATTTTCTTATAAAAATTGAACGAGGTTTTCCTTTTAAGATATTTTTTTTTCCAATTTTTTATTTTTTTTTTTTCTGCACTCAGTTTGACGCCAGTAATTCTTTAGCATTTTATTTCAATTTTTCAATTTTTTATTTTGCATTTTTTAAGTACTTCCCCTTGCATCGTATTTACTGCCTCATCTATTTAATACCATAAATAATTGCATCTAATTAAATATGCTCAAATGAAAATGTCCTTTTTTCTCGCTACGCTAACAGGACTCTCCGCTGCAGTTGACGCGTGATGGAGCGAATGTCATTCGAAATGAAATTCAAGTTTCAATTTAAGCAAAAATACCAAATAAAAAAATGTTTTTATAAAATAGCAAAAACAAAAAAAAATGTATAAAAATTAAAGAAAAAATTGAAATGAAAAAAATGTTGAAAGAAAAAAAAATGGAATTTAATAGTTTTCAATTAGGAATCATTCGTTTGCAGCCTTTATTCTTCTCAAGGCTCAAGGCTTGGAATGGCTTTCTTCCTCCTTGCAGAGCGATTTCCTCCTGGTTGAAACAAATGTTGAATTGGTCGGTCGGCCTCCTCGCTACTCTTCCAAGTGTCAACAAATGAAGTCACGATTTTGTCGCCTCCAGGACGGCAATGGTGTGACACTTCAGTATTTCTATGCTCATTTAGTTCATCGTAAATTTTATTTTATTTTAATTTCATTGCAATTTTCTGTCCTGTTTTTTTTCCGCTGATGCTTTTTTTATATCCTTAGAGTGTTTATTTACAAAAATTCCTTATTGAAATGCAAGGCTAAATTTGTCACGTGACATTCATTTAGAATTTTTTTCATATATTTTTTTAAGCATTTCTTACATTTTTCTCTGGCAATACAAAATAATATATACGTAAACAAGCTCAAATGCTAAATGAGAATGAAATGAGGAAAAAGGTGTTCTGGAGAAAAGAGTGTTAATGACAATTGTTAACTTGATTATAAGTTTGAAGTCATTTTTCCTTATTCCTTGAGATAGATCATCAAATAGATAAAGAAGGAAAGTAATTATGATAGTTGTTCGAAATGAAAATAGTTCATTCCATTAATTATTTCAAATTAGAAAAACAAATAACTAGCGTTTAATGAAATAAGAGATTTTATAGTTCTAAAAAACCTGGCTGTACTAGACAGAAAGTGTGCCTTAGTTACACGTGCGAAACATCTGAAATATATATTACTATTAGCTGATAAGAGAGGTATCAAAATACCGGTCTTAAATAAAAAAATATACCGACCTTATTAAGATGCGATATTAAATTAATTTATAACATCCGTTTTGGCGAAAGAAACTAAATTCTAAATACAGTAAGGGGGGATTACTGTACCCTTAGAATGCGTTTTCATTTTACTCGATTTTAATTCCTCGTATAACACGAGGATTCCCCCATATAACGCAGGGATTTGTATAGTTCATAATTAACTTCGCGTATCTTTGCAGGTGTGTATACGGGGTATACGGAAATACCTCTATAATGGGGGATTACCGTATAAACTATTCTTTGCAGTATATACGTTTTTATCGAACTTTAGTGAATAGCGAATAAAAGTGTCAGTGTTATTGTTGTTTACTGATGGGTCACTAACAGTTAGAAAACCTTGCAAGAAACATAAATTTTCTCTTCAATAAATTTTACCACAATTGTGTGGTAAACAAAGATCAAAGTTAACTTTAAGACCATCTTTTAACCCATCTTAAGCTTCATAGAAGAGCTTTAAACGCTCTGAGTTTCATACTTTAACATAGTGGACCAACTGTTCCAGGTGGATAAGTAGAAACACTGTATTAGTCACCCAATCTTTGAGTTTTTAATTGACCAAATAATCCATGAGGATCAATGGAATTACTATTATAACATACATCCCTATCTGAGAGTTCTTTATTTAATTCATTTTCCTAATCATAGAACAACTTGTTGAGTAGTTGAACAGTTTGATGGGAACTTTTAAAACGGAAATTAGTATTCTCCCACAACTCAACACAAATAAATTAGTGCCACTTGATGTGATAGTGATATTTAAATTAAAGGTAAGATGTCATACCATTTATCCTTCTATTTATTGCTTACAACATGCAATTTTAAACTATGTCCCACCATAGCTCTAAACATTATACTTCATAAACACCGCAAAAGGTTTCCGGTATGCAACACCAGATGGGTTAAATCCCGATGATGTAAAGTCATCCTATGCGTAATGATTTTACATCTTTCCAATGATAAATAAAAAATCAGTTGGGAATTTATAAATTTGAGTACTTTATACTGAATATTCGTATCCAATTGGCTGTATCTGTACCTTCTCTCTATTAGTAATCCATGATCCATATTCAAATAAATGGAAGTTTCATTTTCAACTCTGTGTTTAATCTCACTAATAATACTATTTATTTTTAAGGTGATTAAGTGATTCGATGTTTTTTTAATCGGTAATTCGATAATTTTTTTAAAGTGATTCGATAAGTATCAAATTTCTAGCAACTTAGATGAGTGCAGGGTCATCTGAAAGTGCGGTCATTTTAATCCCATCTCCTAATTCTCATTAGCTTGAAAATATCTTATTAACAAATTAGAATTTATAAAATCGACAATTTATTAAAAATTAGTTAAATAAAATTAGTTAGATTAAATTTAGTGAGACTCTTATTTGATCCATGTATAGTTGGTTGATAGAAGTGACTGGTCAACAGATACCATTCCGCCTACCATAATAAGCAGTTATTTGCAATTTAAAAGTACGTTTTATCACACGAAACGTAATAAATAAACTAGATCCTTTCAGTTGAGTTTATGGATTGCAGTTAAACAGATCTTTTGCTCTTATTGATAGACAGTCTAACAGATATTCATGAAACACTTCATTGAAAATCTTTTTCTTCTGTTAGTCGACGTTGTATAGTCATAGCGAAAGTGTGTTATTATGTCTTCTTCGTTTCCATAACTTCTACAATGTATGTTAAATTGAAGTGAAACATTTTCTGCATGGTTGTCTATAAACCAGTGACATAAAGAACTGCAAGCAGCTTGGCATCATGGACTTGGTCCCTGTTATTAAGTTCACCGGTCTATAGTTAGCTATAAAAAGCTATGTGTTCTAAAAAAATCTAAAAGAAGTTGATAACTTTATGTATTTCTTTGTGTGGAAGTTTTCCGACATTGACCCGTTTTGTCAAATAAAAATACGATATATATATTAAAACTAAAAATCTCAGATTTCAGAAATTATGAACAAAGTCAAACATAATGATATCTTTGCAATATGTTGAGAGGTTTTAAATAATTGTTTTAGACCTCAGACCGTTTTTAATTTTACTCAAAAACATTAAAGATCTTAAAACTATATGGCCAAATAGAGTAACTTTTCACACATGCCATCCATTTCGCTATATATAAATAAATGCTATTATATAGCATAATAAACCAAATCAGTTATCTAAATTATATGTTGTACAAATCAACAGGAGTTTTAATTGATCTGTTTAGAATTAAAGCTAAGAAATAATTAATTTCCATTAATGTAAACAAATTTGTGCTACTCTAAAAATGTTGATTAACCATTCAATTTTTACAATGTTCCAATACCAAAAAGGACATAACTTTTATTCCCACACCAATATAAGAACAACCCATATTATCCACACCAAGAAGGAAAACAACCTATATTGTCCACACCAAAATGAGTACAACCTATATTCCCATATTCCCAAGCAACTCATCCCCATATATAAATAATATCATAAAGTCTGCCTTGTAAAACCTATGTAATGACCTTTGTACTGAAAATGTTTATTAAATCTTAAATCCAAACACTCTTTTTATGCACAGCAACGATTATTTGTTATGTGAAGTAATAATAATGAAAAACATCGTATGAAACTCCACTTACTGACCGCACCTAATAAAAGTATGTTGTCCTGTTGTAATTAATATAAACAAAAATCTATAATTAAATGCTAAATTCATGAAGTCCAGTTCGGTTCAGTTTAGTTCAGTCCGGCTACGGTTACGGTGGTATGAGGCACATTTCTGTTATAAAAATTTTTCAGCTCAGCAGGTACATAAGCTTAATAGTTCACTGGTACTGCAGTCCTATGCGATGTTTGCTTGTTATTCCCTGTTTAACGATTTTTCGTTCAGAATGACAGCAATGACAGCGCAATGATGTCAACTGTCCACAAAAAGGTGAATTATAACAACCTTACAGCTTATTTGTTTTTCACGGTAATTAATTGAAGTCGCCACGGAATTGTTTGCATATAATTTCGCTTAAATTAAACGGAATGAGAAATTAGCAAAATAGTTTGCAAAAATTACCTTAAAATTTGATGAAATTCGCTTCACTAAAAATGCATGACATTTGTCCAGGACTTTAAGGTGAATACATTTTAGCCATAAAATTCAGTCGTTTTTCCTTTCGACAGCCGCTTCATTTCCCATCCATTGTAATTCTTCTTCTCGCTGACTTCATCGCCAATTAAAAAAAAAATCGCTTTGTGCACTTGCATCACTCCATTAAATCCATCCTCCCGCTTCCTTCCCATCTTTGATGTGAAATGAAAAACTTTGATTATTAATTCATTTTAACCAGTGCAGTCGTGTCCTTTTATTATTGTCATCATTTGCTACTGTTGTTAGTAGTCTTCCTTGCAGTTGTTTTTTTATATCTTTCAGTTTTTTGTATTATATTTTTCTTCTTATTTTTATCATCTTTATTATTGCCCGCCTCTCTGCGTCTACTGTTTTATAAGTCATTGAGTTTTACTGCAATTTGGCTTCGGGATTCGAGCAATATCAACCTCAATTTTTATTCTGTACAAAAGCACATGAGAGTCCTACTCATCTCATCTCGTGATGATGATAAATAAATAGAAAAAGAATGTTTAACAAAAAAATCACTGAATATTTCTCATACCAAATATCCTTTACATTCACCTGTTCTCGATTTTGTCTGAAGGATTTTAGTACATTTCTGCTATGGAACTTTCAGTTTAAGAGATATGTTTAAGAAAATTTGTTATTAAGAATATTTTTTTTTCTAACGGATTTAAAATTTAAAATTCATTTATAAGTTTAGGATGCAAACTGTAGATTCTGCGAAAAGAATGAAGAATCAGCCCACACATGTGCTGACATGATAGAATGCCATGCACTAACGTACATATGGAATAGACTCTTGGGAGCAATTAAACTCTGTAAAGTAGGTTCTATACTACTCTTTATCGAAGCAACAGGGCTTGGAGAAATATGCAAAACCCAGAAGATGGCACAATAGACCCGACGGTCGCAGTGACATATCATATACCCATAATAATATATATGTAGGATCATCTTTTTCAAAATACATTTAACTCAATAAGTTATTTCCTATTCCAAGTTATTTCCTATTAACTTATTTCTATTATTATATTAAAAATGATCTGGTTAGTAGATCAACTTTCAATTCTAACCCAGTTTCGGTGTGTTTAACAAAACTACTCTAAACTTTTGGGCATTAAATTTTTACCTTAATATCTTAAATATTAAGATAAATGGAATTTTCTGATATATGCCAGAAAAAATATTTTTATGATTAGATATTTAAAAAAATCATGATTTCAACTCTAGGCGCCATCTATTTTCAGGACCCCGGTTAAGTACATGACCTTGATTTGTTGGTTCCTCTTCAGTCGTTGAGTTATACTTTTTTTCTTAAATTTCTATTAAGTAGCATTTTATGCTTTTGCAAAGATTCAAGACCATTTTAAACCTTTAAATTTTTCCTTTGTACGGCAACACAATGGGCTAATTGGCCTAAGTGCATCCATTTGGATTGTGATATGTAAAGAAAAAAAGATATATAAGAAACCTTTTTTGAAAAAAATACTACTATTTTAAACAACTTATATACTTTATTCTACTATAAAAATCTTAAAACTCTACCACTCTGGTTTATAAATATAAGAACCTTTAGAATATTATAACAAAATGTATAGTCCATTCGTTATAACATTAAAAATTGCTGGAATCAGTGATAGGAAGGTAGTTAATTAGTTATCGACATTGCATAATAATACACTAAGGCGTTTGTAGGCTACATAGTCCCACTAGGATCTCCAAATAAAATTGCATCTGGTTGAACCATATCATCAACGTTAAAAATTGTAGTAGCTTTGTTAGAGAAACGGTGTTTCCATGTAAATATATTTTATAAGATAATGATCGATTGTCGTCATTATTTCTCTGTTATGTTCTGGACACAACATGAAAGATGTTTGATCGAAAAAAGGAAAAATGTAGAAATGATATATGTAACCAATACAATTGAACTTAATACAATTTATGATAATTAAGTTAGTTGATATAGCTATGGTTTATGGTGTTTGTAGTTATATGGATAGTCGTGTGGGTGATTTATGGATAAACAAAAATTGATAAAACTCTTGACGTGCGTATAACAATCAATAAATGATAGTCAAGACAGTCGAAAGTTGATAATTTGATAAAATTTGCTAAAAATTGTGGATACACTTGATATTATCGAAATATACTGCCCAAGCTGTATAAGACAAATCTTAATTTATCTATTTCATTTTATTTGTTTAGTAGTAGTGGATTTGTGATTTTAAAATTGATACATCCACTCGACCTGAAGTATAGAACCAGGTATTTGTTCATATCTCAAAAACTGCTACACTGATTTTTATTGACGGTTTTTATTGTCATTTTCGCACTTACCGAACTAAAATATTTAGAAAGTGACTTAATTTAATTTATAGATAAAAACGTTATCGGCTAATATAAGATCATATTAGACACTTCCATTGTCTTAAACAAACAATATGTAGTATAACTTTGAAATAACTTTGTTAAGGAAAAGTAAAAATAAAAAAACAAAGCATATGATAAAGAAGAATCAAATTAAATAGAAACATATAATAAGAATATATGTTCGTACCTCCTCTTTGTAGTCTATAGAATCACTCCAAATTCCTACCGCTTCAATTGCATTGGTTACTTTTCCATTTGCTTATCAGTGCAGCTTTTTTCGTCCATTTCTGTTCATGCAGTTCATGTGACTTAGCAAAGTTTGAGTTTGAGTAGAAAAATATTTACCTACCTTAGCTTTTTAAAATTTTTTACAATAACCAAAACAATGTTTACGAATTTTTTATGTCCTTTATGTTTTCTTTTAATTTCTTAAACTTTTTTTCTTTATTAAAACATTGAAAAATGTGCAAACATTTTTAAAATTATTTTATTTATATATAAACGTTTTACATTTTAGAAAACTTTATTTCTCTATATATATATATATATTATATATATATATAAAATTATTTTAAAGCAAAGGTTACATACCGTAAATACTCGGCAATGCCAATTGAATACAACCCTGAGTTTACTAAATGCTGCATAGCTTATGCTTACATACCAAATATTTAAAGCAAAATAAGTAAAATTTGGATTACAAGTTTTTATGCATTATGATGGCAATAACCTAAAAGAATTTTAAAATTAGTTGGGAAGGTAATGAGTTAAATCATTGACCTTTGCTCACTAAAACAAAAATTATTAATGTCCCTAAAATGTAAAACTGAATCGTACTGAACAAATAACAAGTTTGTCGAACTTTAGCCAAAACACATTTTGTTTATATCAAAAAAATAATAATTAAATAATAAAATAAAAATAATAACCAAATTTTGGAGCGAATAAAGTATATAAAGAGTTAGCACATTTTTGCTATAGACGCATTCACACGGCTGAAGTTAATCGTACTCCCGCAATCTAGATGAAACCAATATTTGCACAAAATTTTTGTTGACACACTACTAAAGTTAATCGAAATCCTGCGATCTACTACTTTTAAAGTAATGCTACTGATTACCCAGATTATGAACATCATAATTAATTTAAACAGGTAGTGAGTTCTTAGTTATATATAGTGTATAGGGTTTTTTTTTTAATTTAATATCTAAAAAATGAATACGATTTGACAAAATGAGTCACAACAAAAAATTATTTAGCTTTAACTATTACAAAAAAATTTAAAAAAATGTTTCTTACCTCCGGAATTTTTCACTACTTTTTCAAATATTTATAATTATATGTCGAAAGGTACAGCTCCTTATGTTATATGCAGTTCATTCTTTAGGTCTTGTCAGGAATGACATTAAGGGCAGAAGTATGTTTCTATAATCCCTTCACCTTACGGGACAGAGGTTAGAATACTCCAGAGGTAAGGCATGCCCATGGTAACAGCCGATTAAAATCCATAAGACACCATCCTATTGTTTGGAGTATTATTGGTAATTCATAAAATCTACGTGCGGTGCCTGACTGGAGGTGTAAATCTAATGTCATCTATGTTAATTCCCTATAGCTTCTGCTTTTCCTCATCAATGGAGGTTCGCTTCATTAATGAAGTGTTGTGGTGGCGGATAGAATGACTGCATTAATTTACTTTCTTTCAATGTGAACTTGTATTTTAACCATTTGTTATGACCCAAAAATAGGAGATGAGTTAGATATACATCACTTCCTACCAAGAAGTAAACTATATTCAAACGGTTAAATTTAATTACTACATGAGGAATTCTATAGAGCCCCACTTTTTGTGCTCAAATAATTAAATTTTAATTTATTAAACCAACAAATATTTCCACCGATGAGTATATAGCAACACTGGAAACAGCTGTATAATCAGCCGAAAATTCAACTAATTATATATAAAAATTTTGTTGTTGCAATTCAACACTATTTTAATGTTTTCTATTTAAAAATTAGTTTCCTCGTCATAATTGAATTCATATCAAAAACTCTATTCACATTTTCTATATTGTACCTCTATTTTATAAATTAGCCAACATTAACCCGGAAAATATAACTAATATGTTTTTCACTTCAATCCATAAGGTATCACTTGCAGTACTATTTTGTTATTAACCTCTGTTTCAATCAAAAAAAACCTCCCATACAAACCCATAAAAATCATATTCAATAATGTCATTCTTCTTTTGAAAACATTCAACAGAAGCAACAAATTTTAAGTGTCAAGAAAACAATAAAAGTGATCTAAATTCTATAATAAGAATTATAAAGAACTATGTGGTATTCCCATACAAATCAACTAACCCTACTAAAAATTACAAAATAATTTTTTTTGCACTTTTCTTTTTTTTTTTTTTTATCAAAAACACATTAAAAAGATAAAAAACTAACACGCAAACCGTGTTCAAGGCAGACACGTATCCTCCGGACCCCAAAAAAGAAAACTTCACCGAATGCCTTTACGAAAAGGCAATATTTTTTATGTGCGTTCAGGACAAATTACAAGAAAATTGGTTACAAAAGATGCTAATGATTTATACAATCGATTTGACCATATGCCGAAAGTTCCATAACAGACAAGCATTTGAAAAATAGACCACTTGACTGACCCTGCATTGTATACACAATGCAGGCGTGTTTTTTTATTCAATAAGTGTCACTTTCTATTTTTGTCCAAATTCTTAATAGTTTAGGTGTTGTCCTGTGATGGTTAAACTGTTGATAAGGGTTTCGAACACCAAGGGTCACGCCAACTCTTTTTCGTAAATAAATGAACTATAAGGACATTTTGTCAAAAGGGTAATTGCCAATGTGGTTTACTAGAGGTCGAACATTTCTCATAAGAAGTTATATTAAATGTTTGTCAATTTTATTGTATTTAGTGAGGTCACGCACTATCAAGTGTAATAAAAACTGTCCTATTATAATCTAAGTTGAATATTTATTACTCCATAAACTTGTTGAGTGACTTCAAAATGGTTATTGATTGTTTCACATAAAGTAACGAAAATGAAGCAATTAAATACATTTACTTATAACAATATATATTAACATTTTTTTATGAACTTATGACCTAAACTATATTATAACATATATTAAATAAAAAATCTTTCTTCTTAATAAAGCTGAAATATTGTTCTAACAAAGAACGAAAAATTAAGTTAAAATAGTGCATTAAGAAAGCATAATGAAGTTGTTTTGTTTTACTCTTATTAAAATTTTGGGAAAATATATAAAAGTACTCACGTGTCCATAGATAATAGTGTAATCTATAACGTTTAATATTATAAGTTCTTTTTACAAAAATGGATAAATCTCATCTTTATCAAGGAAATTTATGTTTCAATAATATTATATGCATTTAAAAACAATTGTCGCTTTTTCATAATCTCATTTCATTTTGTTTGTAATTTTGACCTATTGTAGCTGTTGACAAATATATATGTACACCTGTTAATATGTAGTTTACATCACAGGTTTTTAATTGTAAATTTCTAATATAAAAACTGGCTTTTATGTCAAGTGAAAGCGGTTGTGGTCGAATTGCCGTGAGCCGGTTGAAATTGTGAAAAAACCATTGACCAGGAAGGTTTTGCTGTGAGTTTGGTGGGATTGGCAGGGGATCATCTATTATGAGCTGCTTCCTTACGGTAAAAGTCTTAACTTAGAACTGTACTGTTAACAATTCGGCCGTCTGAAGAAAGCAATCGCCCAGAAACAACCAGCTATGGGCAATGGCAAATGAATCGTGTGCCATCAGGACAACGCCAAGCCATACACATCGATAATGACTCGCCAAAAACTCCGGGTGCCACCTTATACTCCAGATCTGGTACCAAATGATTACTTTCTGTTCCTGGTGAATATTTTTGTGGTATAAAATTCACTATAAGAGAGGCTTGTGAAAATCGACTATCTCAATTTTTAGCTAATAGGGACGAGGACTTCTATGAGAGAGGCATAATGAAATTACCTTCAAAAAGAAAACAATTTATTGAACAAAACGGCCCATATTTGACCTAAATCGGGACATTCTAACTATGATACATTTCATGCAAAATTATATATTTATTATAATTACTATATTTATTATAAGGCAGATTTGTCATTCATTCTATGTAGATTAACAGTTTTTCGCATTTATACTTTTCTGAGTTTTGCAATCCCACAAAATTAATATCGAGCAAAAGTTTTTGGCAGAAAATTCGTCAAAACTGTATCGATAAGCACCGCACTTACCATTTTTTCAATTCCCAAAACTAATTACCTCTTCAAGGAAGCCTTTTCGAGTTGATTACGAGCTTAAAATAAAATTTTCTGTTGGTGTTAAGGGTTTTACCTCAATCAGACTACGAAAACTGTATTAAGGATTGAGTCAAGTGTTGACAAAGTTGTATTCGAATCGATTGTGTCTACTATAATGTAATATAATGTTGAACCTTTTTCGAGTTAGTGCATCTGGGCACTTTACTCTTTAATAGCTGGAGATTTTCTGCAGAGTCCCGCTCATCTCATTGACTAATTTAAGTATTCCTCATAATCTTCGTGTTTATTGAATGACTGATCTAAGATCTGCGTACCGCCCCTTGCGGTTAGTGATTACTCTGAGATTAGATACAGCTACTCTGAGGAAAGCCTGTCGGTTTTCACATATAGCTTCAGAGCTCTGTCCCTTATGTATTTTTTGACCGGATCTATTTTAAGGTCTCTTTAAGGATGCACCATGGCACTTTGAAGAGCCTTCGGACAGCCTGATTTTAAGCAACTTATAGCTTCTGGATAGTAGAGTCGGCAGCTTAGCTATACGCGACACACCCATACTTTAAAAATTTACCAAAAAAATTTAATGATAATTATTCAGACTTATTAGTCATTTAATTTAAACTATAATTTATTATTTATATTTAAAATAATTATATTTTATTAAAGTGATGTTCTAATATTTCGATTTACTTCGGTATAGTCCCCTTCTTTGTATAAATTTGAATTAATTCATGTTTTGTTTATATTTTATATATATTAATCATATAGTTATCCGGAATATATTTTACTTTTTTTAGATAAAAATTAACTAAAACTTATTACTGAAGTTATAATTTCTAAGCAATTACTGTCTTTTGTTAATAGATTAACTCAAATATATTTAATGTTTTTCATAAACGACATCCACTAATTTCTGTAATTAATTTACGTAGCCTGATGAATCCCACTGATTCGTTAACTCCTCACAATAAAAAAAATAAAATCCTCATAATTGTCATGTGAGATAGGAATAACTTTTATGGCATTTTAACTAATTTGATTTAATTTCCGAGATTAGTTTACAATACTTTTGTGCATGAATCCTGAGCCTTTCACAAGGACATAATTATATTTTATATTTTTTTATTGTTTTTTTTTTCTTTTTTCATTTTAGTGCATGCAATATTTTTATGAGTTTTAATAGTGTTTCAACTACCGGAAGTATTCATTTCTCAGTCTTCAGTTAATTTAAGCAAATAAAAAGTTTCATTAATTTCCATTTAATTAAGCTCAGTTGTAAGTGCAATTATTTGTGTGCGTTAAAAAAAAAAAAATAAAAATAAATAGAAAAAAATAGAAAAAATACGAAATTAAAACTTCGTTGACGCCTTTAATGATTTTTGCACACCCATATTTTCAAGTATATTTTTTTTCAGTGTAATACCCTAATTAGCGAACTTGTGTAGTAGCATTTGTAGTGGAGTGGATTTCGAATTGTCACTCCTGCCACACGGCTTCTGCTCCATTACTCTGCTGCAAAGTTATCTGATAAAAATCGCACTTTTTCCACAATTAGCTAAAACAAGCAAAAATGTAATTAAATAATTTAATTTTATTATTGAAAGGAAGCAAACTTTATTGCGTTACACATAACACACCCATTTTTTACACGACTACACGATATACGCCATTCTGAAACGTGTAAGCGCTTATAGAACACAAAAAACAAAAAAAAATATATAACAAAAAATAAATAAATAAATTTATTGTACGAAATTATGTTTGTTAAATAAAAGTTTGCATCTAATTAGTAAAATGGTTGGAAAATTGAAAATTGCATGTAATAAAGTAATTTTTTACATCCATGCTTCAGGTTAATATGTCAACAAATATTTGTAACAAATCCGTTAATTCATCGTAGGTCCTCTCAATGAAACGCCTTAATAAAAACAATTTTGTAAAAGTTATGAAAAGCACTAATTACAATTTATTATTATATTAATGTGTGTTTTAATAAAATGTAACTAAATAAATAGTATGACATATAGTTATGATGAAATATTATTTTGTGCACACTTACACTGTACATTACACGTACATATTTAATTAATATCCTAAAGTATTGGATTTAATAAGAACTAAACTTAGTATTGGAATTATATATAATTATGATGAAATATTGTTTTGTACACACTCACTCTATACACATTATATGTACATATTTTATAAATATCCTGTATTAAACTTTGTATATAGCTTTTCACTTAAACTTTCTCACATTACTTTAGCCTTCACTTTATAGACGTAGATACTGTGTTTGCTTATCTGCTTACAACAAATAAATTCATCCCACAAACCACTTCGATTGCTAAATCTGAATTTAATCTAGATTTACTCTTGGGGAGTTGCCCGGCACTGATGCACAAGCAGAAAAAACACCTAGGAGGGTATTTCATGGATCATAACAATCCAAGACTAGGAAAGATAGGCTCTATAATGTCTTTCATTAAAGAAATCGGACTTGGTGAAACACTCTAATCCGACTAAGGGGCATAATAGATATTTTAGGTCGCAGTGCACGATCCCTTCTTTCAATAATAATAATACTCTCGATCTGTAAAATTTTGTTGCCATTTAACAGACAGAAGAACATTTTTTGAATAATCTAACATATTTGTGATAGTCTGATAATGATAGACATTTACATTTTTCACAAATTCATATATCGAATCAAATCATCATCATATCGAATCAATTATCTGTCAAATCATATAAAATAGCTATTAATTTCAGGGTAGTCTTGCTACTCTGAAAAAACATGAATTTTATCAACAGTTTAAATTAAAGATCAAACATTGTTTAAATTCTTTCTTAAAGGGTTTAAAGACAAATTCAAATTCATACCGTCATAGTAACATAGAGATAAAGTCAAGTTTATGAGTGATCTGCATTGTTTAAAAATGTGTAAACAAGTCTTGAACGCTATCCACGTGAAGAACATCAACAAACTGCATTAACAGCAGATATTTACTTAGTTGATTAGCCACAACAGACGTGAGTCGTCCTTAACCACCCCCAGTAACCTTCGCCAGTCAGCCCAATCAGTTACTTGCTATCTCCAGTTGACGACTTCATGTCGTTGATAACCTAGTTCTTCCACCATAAATGCAGACGTCCTAATCCGTACGCCCTTTCGTAGTTTCTAAACGAAACATTTTCTTCCATTCATATGCTATTATCAATCCATCGAAACTGCTAAATTTTTATAAGCTTACTATGTCAATGTCCAGGTATAGCTCATACAACTCGTTGCCAAAGTATAAAGGATCATACAGTGGGACTAGCATGATTAGACACTTGTAGAGCGTGATTTCTGTTTGTCGAAAAAAGACTTTTAACCTAAGTTTTTTAAATCTTCCGAAAAATCAATACTGATATGAGACCTATAAGTTACAAAGTCATAACAATAAAAGCTTTGAAATTGAGGGACAAGACAAGTAAGCAATCTAGTACTACATACAAAATTTTTAGTGTGAAGTTGTAGAGTGTCCCCAAATTCATTTTCTGTAAATAAATTCGAAGCCTAAATCGATTTTATCATTTTAATAATCATAATGTTAATTCACAACAAATTTGAAGAGAACATATGTTTTATTCCAAGTTCTTAAAGTTATTGTTCTCCAAGTAAATTTGGGATATCATTATATGATATTATACGACATAGATATGATATTTAAATCCGCAATTCTTGTTCTTACTACCATTATGCTTTTGTACCTTTGCTATTTCTAATATTTTTTTCTTAATATAAACTTAATTTATTTTTTAAATTTCTAAGATTTTCATATGCTTATGTACAGCATATTGCTCACATAAAAATCTAAGAGATACTTTTTATTACCCACTCATATTAGGTCATATAAACGATTCTCCTGAGATGGTGTGAAACACGTAACATATCATCAAATTTCCCATTAATGCGTAAAATTCATACGCACAACATTTATATTGCCAATATTGCCAGATCCATTAAAACTCTGACTTGCCTTGGCTTAACACCTTTTCGCCACCCTCCCTCCACACTCTTTCATTTGTTTTTATGTCAAATTACAAATATATATAATACACATTTCTCCGCTCCTGCCTACTTTTAGCCTTAACACCTTGGCATAATGTTACTTGTTGGTTAACAATTAACAAAAGTTAATGTAAAATTATAATTATCACACAAAGCACATTTGTTAATTTAAGCCAAAGCCTCCGGAGGCAGGCGAAGACATTGTGATACACTCAGATTCTTCCAAGAAAATGTGAAGAACTGAAAGCGCGTCGAAGTGTGAGCACTCCCCGACGTAATAAATACAAAAACACCCAAAAATATGCTATAAAATAATTTTATAGAAATAAACACAAAAACCATAAACAAAACAGAAATGCTATTAACACTCAAAACTGGCATCGAAAGTGCACGTACAAATCCGCTTTTAGGCGGTCCAATCGTGTTTTGTTAGTTTTGTAAAATTGTTCGGTTATTTAGTGCCGTAAATTTGGGTGAAATTTGCATGTGTGGTGGGTGTACTGTGGGTGTTTAGTTGACAAACAACGGAACAATGTAACTCCTACGCATGAAAGGCGTCTGCTGAACCCTTTTATATTGAGCGCGCATAAATTTTATGTGAGTTTCGGGTTAAAAGTGCTTTCAGGCGTTTAAATGTCCCATAAATATTGAAGAATGGCGAAGTCGTCGTTACAGAGACAACAAAACCAAAATTCTCTACTTGCAACAGTTTGATACTTCCAAATGCTGCTGCACGTTGCCCAACTTGGCGTAGTAAATCCTTTACGAGCGGAAAAACTTTCGAAAATGATATTTGTTAACATTTATGGTGATGAAATGCGTTTCGAAAGTCATTTTAAAATGGCGTTCAGTTGCTGAAATATATAATATTTTAGTGCTTCGGATTATAATGAAGCTTAATACTAACTGCCACATAACCATTTATTCTTTGTCCTTTAGCCCGGCTCGCAGTGTTTAATGGTGATTTGCTGCCAACAAAATAATGAGCTCGGCGTTAATAATTTTTTGGCAATATTTTATTTTTGGTATAGCTAACTTTCGACAATTTTCACTATAAAAGGTATTTTAATGACTATTTTGTTGTTGCGTGTGGGTGATTAGTGTTTTTATATTACAGAGACATTGTAACTTTTAAGTGCTTCACTAATGAAGTTGAACGGCAATTTCCATGTACATTATTTCGTTTGTCAAAGAAGTAATAAAAAGAAATTGTTAGTAAATAAAAAAAAATTTTGATATACAAAATAAAAACTTAGTTTTAGTTAAAATCAAAAATATAAGATAGTTTCTCACACTTTTTGTTAAACAGTATACAGTTCCAACTTAGCGTGTGATATGAAGAAAGGCTTCAAATCCGAATCAATACTTCTAGACAATTTTTTCAAAAATTGTTTAGTTGATCGTACATAGTTTAATCCATTTCAAAATCGTAATAAGTAGTTAAAAGCATTTTATTTATTAATCAGTATCAGTTCAACATTCTCAATATTCTCAATCATTTCAAAATATTTCAAAAAAGAAATGAAAAATACTGAAGTAGCCAAGGAAATAATAATTTAAATTGAACTTAAAAATTACATAGCTCTTTTCTTGAAATATTGAATCGCATTCGAATCAATGGATATTGATTTTCTTCATATTACACGATAAGTTGGGACTGTGTACTAACTAATAATACTGATTAACAAAGAGTGGGAGTAATGAAATATTTCTTATATAATTTTAACCTCTAATATACGTACAATTAAAAAAACACCTTAAATAAATTAAATGCTGTTGTGAAAAACAGATGAAAACATGAGACGGGGAAGAACGTGAAACGAACAAAATCGTTTAATAGAAACGGTAGATTAAAGAAATTATCTAAAGAAGTCTAAACTTAACTTAAGTTACACTCCAAAAAAATTCTAGAACAAATTCTCCATATTTAGACTCATAAAAATGAATCATTCATTAGAGCGTATTTATTTTCTTTGTCTGCTTAAACCTAACTCCAAGCAATACATACGTCGAGATGTCCTAAAAATGATGATTATCTATTATTATCTAGATAGCATGATTATCTACTTTATAATTTGAAAAGTATACATAAATAAAACAATTTTTTGAAATTGCAAAAAAAAAAATTTATGTTCATTTTTAAATATATTGTTTGGATATATTTTATTAAATATAAAATATAATACACTATTCAAAAATGTCGTCCATGTTTCCTACAATACTGGATTATTTGAAGTTCGTCAAAAATAAAATATAAATTGGTATCAATGTGACTGCAACGATCAGAACTAAAGGTTTTTGTCACACCTACATTATTCTCATTTACATTAGTTTCATTTATTATTTATATATATTTATATTTATTATTTATATGTATTTATGTTTATTATTTATATGTATTTATGTTTATTGTTTTTATGTATTTTTATTTTTTATATGTGTTTAATTTTTATGCATATTTATGTTTGCTATTTATATATGATTATATTTATTATTTATTTATGTTTATTATTTGTATATATGTTTATTTTTTACAAAATATTTTGTTCTTTTTTTGTGACCAAAAATATTATATAATAATAGAGTATTTAAATTGATCAATGACCTCTCTCAAATCCATTTTTATAAATCTATTATTTATATATGTTTCTTTTAATTATTTTAATATATTTATATATTATTAATATATATTTGTTTATAATATTTATATTTAATATTTATTTATATTTTTTATCTAAAAAAGAACAATATTAAAATTTTTTGTTTCAAAAACTGTATATATGAATTTACTACATACCGTATATATTACTATATATATACTATATATATATACTATATATATACTATATATATATACTATATATATATACTATATATATATATATATACTACAGATATATATAGATATATATTACTGTATAAACTCCCACCTGAAATATGTCAAATCAGTTTTCACTAAACTTAATCTATAATAGGTGTTTTTTTTTAATCAACCGTTTTTCTTTAGAAAAAGTTTTTAAAAATCCCCTTTAATAATAAGCCCCCTGTAATAAGTTTTTATAAACGTCCCTGGTATCATATATAATTTTATTGGTTTCTAAAAAATTTATTAACAAATGTAAAATAATATTTTGCTTGAGGTTTCGACTTGATATCATCATTATTTGCTAAATATTCACATTAAAAAGGATTGCGCACGCATTCAACCCATTTCCTGCCCTGCAATAAACGCCTTCATTCATAAGTTTTGCAAAAACAAAAGCATCCTTCAATGATTTTCTGCGCTTGTGTATGAAAAAAAATTATTGAAAACGCATCAAAAATCGATAATTTCATTTCGATTTTAGGTGCCCGTTAAGTCGAGCAGCCAATCACAGCGCTCCTTGACGCTGATTGGTTTAAAAATTCAGTAAAATAAAAATTCTCACATAAAACAGAATAAAACGTAAAATAAATTATAATAAATATCTTTTTAAAAATTTACTTAAATTTATTAATGTTTTTTTTGCTATTTTCCAAATAAATAACTTGCTTTTTACAATTCATTGCTCTTAATTTGAAAATGTTTATTTTCCGGAAAGACAAAACCATTGCAGCACCAAAAGCAAAAAACCAAAGGTCCAAAGCATATTAATAAGGATTTTATTAGTTGTATACGTTTGTATGTAAAAATATCTACAAAAGATAAAGCAAAGCAAATGAATGAAAATCATTTCATATAAAGAACAAAAATTTAAAAAAACTTTTAACAAAATAAAATTAATGTCTATATTAGCATTTCGCTTTTAAAATATTTATGCAAAGCTACCCAAAAATACAGCCAAAAAAAAAAAAAGTTGAATTGTACAAATGGAAAAAGTCCGACCATATAATATATTGCATACACCCGAACCAGAACATGTAAGTCGATCTCCAAAGCATCCCTCAAATATAACATGCATCTTTTTTTATTTAATTTTCCTTTATTTTTTTTTTTTATTTTTGTTATTTTTACCAAGTTACTGCATAAAAAATGCTGCTTTTGTCTCTATTAAATTAATCACTGGCAATTTTTCTAACTTAAATATAAACGATAAAGCATTTGTTCCTTTTTGCCATTCCACTCTCTTGTTGGCATTTTAAAATTTTTCTTACTTTTTTTTAAGTAGCACTATTTTTTAAGGATATTTTTATTTATTTATTATCATTTTTTTATTCTTATTTGCTTATCAAATCAAAACCAAACGCAAAATGCTTTACATAGCACCAAAAGAACATTTATGGCTCTTCATATCCTTATGTATATGTTTGGATCTGTGTGTAGTTTTTTTTTAATACCATTCTGCTTCACTATTTATTAAGGGTACCGCATTTATACGTCATTTTGAAATATAATTTTTTTTATTTGAGAAACATATCACTGTGACATTTCAATCAATCAGTGACAATGTAAGGACTATTATACACAACGTGTACACATTTCTGTTGTATGGCATTGCCTTTATAACACTAGATATGGTCCTTTAACTAACAAAACTGAGAGTTATACAAACAACGTTAATAATCTTTTATTTTGGTTTAATAACCAAAATTATATTAAAATCAAAACTTCATATTTTTAAATAAATTTAACTGTCACAAAAGTGAGAAAGTCTGACTTAATGCCTTTATTGAACGCCACTTCTTAAAACACAATTCACTTACACATTTCAAGATCCTTTATAGCATAATGACATTCCCAAAAAATAAATTACTTAAGTTTTATACGAAAGTTCGAAATGCTCAGTACGCTTTCAATATAACACCAGCGAACATTTTATACTTTCAAGAGGCCCTGTGCCCATTTCAGACACTTCCTGTCTTTGATTAAGCTGATGATATCTGCTTAATGATCCCCACTTTTGATGTAGAGTTAGAACGTTCTATCGTGTGATAGAATTCCAGTGTTCTATCTGAAAATTTTAGCTTATTGCAAACATCAACAAATATCCTCTAACTATAGTCGCTGACAACCATACAAGTTTATTTAAGAAGTTTTGTTACCTTTGTATGATAACTAAAAATGGACAAACAGGTACTGATAAAGTTTAAGGTACACTCCATCGTGTACAGAAAGTTTACCCATCGCGCTTTGTATTAATGTACACACATCCCTAAATTTTCAAAACCAGTTTCAAATTTTTAGGATCACACAATAGATCAGAGACGTGCAAAATCAGAGATAACATAAATATGTGTCTCAGAAACATTTACCACAACTTTTGATCACATGAGCTGTAAGGTCTCGTAGCATCTCCAGTTTAATTTAAAACCAAAGTCTATTTTTTTTTAAATCATTATATTTTTTATTTCACTTTCAATTCTGAAATATTAATACTAAATAATTTTGATAGCGGATTATATATTTTCTGAACACTTTATTACCAAAAGCTATTAAATAGGAATAATCGTAAAGTAAAATCCATGTTTTTTACGTAAATTGAACAAACGCGTTTTATTGTAATTAAAAAAATAAAAACATTGAAGTTTAATTTTATATAAACGGATTATATATAAATCTTCAATCAAGTAAGCTTCAGTAACAACCTATGACAATGGGGGAATAGTGTTCATATCAAAGCAGAAGTCAAGAAAAGAAATAAGGCTTAGATAAGACACCTTTTATGAATATAGAGATCTATAACATCACGAAAATGGATTTTAAATGCAACTATAAAGTTAACGATTAACCAAAACAAACATGAGGGCGACCCATCATTACTAAAATACAGTATAAAACATCATGGACTGACAATCATTTTTATTAACTTAAGAAGTTGATAAAGGGTTTTTTTTTTAAAGCACATATATTTTGGATGTCTAGATGTCTTTTATTCCAAATTTATTTCATCTCCTTCAAAATATGCTCCTTCTGAAGCGATACACATATGCCAACGCTTAACCCAATCTTCCATACACTTTTCGTAGGCCCGTGCAGGTATGGCTTTTAGTTCCTTCAGCGAATTCTCTTTTATTGATTTCGATTTTATTGATTCGCACGGATCCAGATCTGGCGAATATGGTGCCTGAGCGATGACAGTGGTGCCGTGTTTGGTTAATCAAAAAATCTCGTACAACAAGAATTTTCCATAGTAAAAATCGCTAAATGCACTTGAGGTAGTCTCACATTAACAGCTGCTGTAAATAAACTAATTGACAGATGGCGCTCAAATTTGTACCATATGTCAAAAAAGGTTGTACCAACATGACAAAAACAATATTTTTTTGAAAACTGTCTATTACTTTCGGAGTAGTTAACAAACAACAAAATCCGGATACTTTTTGAGCAGAAGGTATTCTACAAATCATAAAAAGAATCCTTTTTCAAGAGATGTTTAATAGATTTATCGGAAATAGTGATTATTAGGCAATGAAATGAACTCTATACCGAAGGTTTTCTAAGTGGTGGTCTTTGTCCAAAGATGACCAAGAACTTTTCGCTATGAGAACTGTCGCTCTTGCTAAGAGTTAGAATGATAATAAAATTATTCTTACTTGCTTTTAATTTATTAAATTATAGTTTAAATTAAAATTTAAAGTTTTTAATAAATATTTTTCTCTCTTCTCATTTTCTAGTTCTATTATTCTGTGGTGTTATTTTTAGTCCGTATTTTCTACAATTTGTTAATGAACTCATAAAAGATTGTTAATGTTAATATTCGCGATAAATTAAGCAAATGAATGAACCGCAACCCATTATCCTTTCGTATTTTTATATGCAACCATGTATGCAACCTACACAATAGACCCAAAGAAGTGATTGTATTAAGAAAAATGGCAAATTACGGAAGTTCAAATTTTTTTTAATTGCTTTAGATAAGCTTGAGGAAACGTCAAAATCATGCACACACGTAAACTCAAATATATTAAGCATTCCTATAAGTTAGCATACAAAAGATTCGCTATTGTGTTTACTTATGTGTAATATCTACAGGATTCACTTTTGACATTAAAATTGTAAAATTTTACATGTCAGCGAATTTTCTTATTCATAGACTCTTACTTTTACTTTTACTATTTCTTTATAGAACATTTTTCTTTTGTAAAAAAAATCTTATTCATTACTTTCATTATCTGCACTGGTTGGTTCCTGTTACTACAATTTTGGTTGGTCTTTGTCGAATACATGAAGTGGAAATATAAAAAAAATCACACCGCTTGATTGAAAATATTTATATATACCATATATAATATGAAATAAGAGATATTTACTTGTTATAATATATATTACGTTACAAACAACCATCTAGAGTTATTAAATTAACTTTAGGTCACCTTTCAATTGTCACCTTTCAATTATGGTATCTCCTCTTTAATGGTATATTATTGTATTAAAACTGTGTCAACAATAATCGAAATATTTGTATTTCTCTGGTATAAGCTCCCATTAGAAAATTTGTTTGATAACTTCAACAGAACCAAAACGGCTACCCAATAGCGAAAACTTTAGTTTTGAGAATAATAAAATTTCATTTCATTTTACAAATTTTTCTTATATCCAGAATTTGTTTCCACCAAAACGATATTCAATATGTTAATATAATACACATTAGTGAGTCCATTCCTTTAAAAAGAACGCTTGATATACGAAATCACGAATGTCAAAAAAAAACTTAAAGTATACCATCGTTTTTGAGTGACTTTGATATAACTTCATTCGGTTACAATTCTTTTAATCCATTTAGATGACTGTTGACAAAATTACATATCAATCCCATAAACCAATATCTCTCCAGTAATTATGATACTAAGTCATAAATCTCCGATTTTCTTTAAAAAGAACCAATCTATGCCGATGTTGTGACTCTATACATCAATTAACCCTTTTAACCACCGCAATAAACAGTAGATCAAAAAGTAACAACCTTGTCTCGCTCGACTACATATTCTAAATGATTCGCTACTAATTATAATTTTAATTAGTTTGACTAATATACTTCTAAATTATATATAAATTTAGATATAATAGCGAATTATATACAAGTCATTAGAGCAGTCGTCAAAATTCCAGTTCCAATTCCGAGACATTCTAACGTTATTCACGGGTGACTGATTTTATGTGACGGGTGCAACCTAAATTAAAAATCCTGGGGATTGAACTCGCTGTACGCACTTATATTAGTTCATTACTCAGCGGGTGCCAGATAACTATCCAGGGGTGTCAAGTGAAAGCTGTGCGGCCACTTCGATTGAGGAAGACGTTAAAATTTTTCATGTTAAATGCAATCAGATATATTGCTTTGTATAGTCGCCCTCCGAATCGAGTACACAAGGCAACGTGTCTTCTTCGTAAAATCTTTGGTCCTCTACGAGTTGGCCACAACTACCGCCTCTGTATGAACTACAAGCTGTACAAATTTTATCATGACATTGATATAATTTAGCGAATTAACATCCAGCGACATCACTGGTCATGTCGTGAGAATGAATGATGATGCTCCACCGAAAAGAATATTTAAAACAGTAGTTGGTGGAAGAAGGTGTAGAGGTGGACCGTATCTCCAGTGGAGATAACCCGATTTGATGTACGAGACTGGAGAAGCTGCACAAGCAGCAGAACCGTCTGGAGGAATATGCTGCGTCAGACCAAATTCCGGTAACTTACTTAAATAAGTAAGTAAGTAAGATTGTTGTAGTCAAATACCTGCTTAAATTCTAGAAATAGTTGCGATTTCATATTATTTTTTTTAAATTTTTATTGATATCTATTTCAAATGGCTTTGTTGAAATACACAAAAAAGCTATCTCTTAGTGTTGCTTTACTCAACTTAAACGATTTAATCGTTAAATATATTTCAGCGCTGCTAAGAGTACAACAATCATTATCCCTATTGGGATTTCAACTTCTGACTCTAACAATTTCTGCTATACTTTTGTCATGTATTATATTTATAATGTTTTGAAAATTCTACTTGTTTCATAACATCAGTTATTAAAGTACCGTCATTTTTGAAAATCTCTTTTTGAGCTTAAGTCCTTTGTTATCTTGTATCATCCTCTCAAACCTCTCTCATGTGTAATGAAAATATTGCTCTTCAGGCGCTAAAATGCTATCTGCAAAATAGCCGTGGCTCAAAAGTAATAGCTAAAAGTCGGAGGACAAGCAACAAATAAAGATCGATATGAAAGGATGATAAAAACCCTATACTCGACTGAAAGAAGAGAATGACAGAAGTTTGAGAAAAATATTTTTATATAATGATGAAATATCGAATGAAAAGTCGCTTCCATTACCATAGACCTTTAAGTTATAGTTAAAGATACTATTGGAGGTAGATTTTGTAGGTCCTGGTGCTAGTAACATTCTTCGATACAAAAGAAAATAACATTCTATTATTGCACATTTTCTATTAAATGATCAATTACATAAATTAGAAAAAATAATTAAACTTATTAAATATATATTTATATACCACGTCTAAATATCTAACATCTGTATAGAGTACACCTTTAAGTCGTCATATAAATCTAAATTTTGACTATCGGTACTTTTTGTTGTATTGCTTGTAAATTTTATTAAGGATGTCATAATTATCGCGCATGTATCTGTGTACATTAAGGATTATTTGTGTTCGTATATATAGTATGTATAGTATGTATAGTGTGTTATTGTTTGCTTACACAATTACAGCAATTTTGCGCTTCATATACGAGATTAAGACAAGAAGTTTTTTATTTTGGAAATATTCTTGTGTTTTACTTTACGGAAAAGTCAAAATTCTTTGTTTTCTCGCACAAAAGATAAATAAAAAGTTGCTTTGTTCAAATTGCCGGCCTACCTATGAAGAAGTGTTTTATTTTGCAAAGTTCCAAGATAGGCAATATTTTTCTGATGCTCACATTAATTGCCTGGTACGTGTCTTGTGAATGTCTGTTTATATGGAAAGGCACGAAAAAAGGAGTTTGGATTTGATGTGGTGTTGAGTCGTTATGTTGTGAAATCACGTAAAACAAAAATTATCTAAAGAAAGGGATTTTATTGTTAGATTCATACATTAAAAATAATTTAAAGTAATAAAATGTATATCTTTTTTTTTTTGGTATTTTATATTATTTTTTTACTTGTTACAAAATACGTACATGTATTTATTTTTAATATCAACTTAGCTTTCAATTAATTATATTTTTTTTAAACATCAAAAATGTTTGTATAGAATAAAGCTTGCTGCAAAAATTTTTTTTTTTAAATTATTGTTTTATTTTAGTGCTCTTAACAAGCATATGGCATTTTTGTTGAATTTGTTTTTTTTTCGCATTTTTAGTGCAATTAACTTATTTGTTTTACTTATATATATATATATATTTGTTCTCTTTTGGTGCTACTGGTTATCCTATTTTAACAAATGAACTTCTTTTTTAATTCAATTGTTGAAGTCAATTAAGATGTAAGAAATTCATTTTATAAAGCATCTTTTTATAGCATTAAATTAGAACAACAAACTTTTGTTATTAATTTTTTCTTGCCGAGAGTCGTCTTATGATAAAATGCAATTCTCGAAACAGCATTGTTTGATCAGCCAAATTTCAATAAATTAACTAAATTGTTGTTGTTATCTTTTAATTTCTATTCGAACTCTTGAGACTTTTATTTTTTAAATAATTGAATTTTTTACCCGACTATTTAACTGTTCGCCAAACACTGATCATCAGTTGTTTTTGAAAATATTATTTGGTTCTATAAGTCCAACTTATAGAAATTTCAACCAATTTTTTATTTGTTAAAACTTCAAAGATATTGTTTTTATAGAGACATCATTTATTGCACATTTTTACAAAATTTTTTGTTGTGTAATATAATTAATTGAAAAATAATATTTTTTAGTTGTAATATCTTCTTATTAATTTTTGCAGAAATTACAAAATTAAGAAATAGTTTTTTTTAGTGTCTACATTTTTATTGCTTTATAAAAAAATTTTAATAAGCTTGGACAAGTTGTGAACAGAAAGTGCCAGATCTGGAGATCTGGAGATCTGGAAAAAGTGCTAAGTGTAGTTAAACTGCAACAGTCCAAATTGTAACTCACTTTTTTTGTTCCTAGTATATATAGCTGATTAAAATATATTTTAAAATTGATCACAGTATTTGTAGAACCTCATTTGAATTTCCGCCAAATATACTGTTTCACCTTAAATCTTTTCTTGACATTTAAGGAATAAATAACGGACATCAAAATGATGTTTTTCTGAAAAAAATTTTGAAATCCATTATTGGATTTGGATTGAAATTACTTTCTGCACAACCAATTATTTTTCTTATAAATCAAGTTGAGCTCTGAAGCTTTGCGTGAAAAGAGTGAAGAGGTTTACTTCACAATTTTAAAAATTCAATTAAGCAAGCAATTCATAACCGATTTCTAATAATAACTTAATTACATTAGTAAATGATGTTTCTATTTAATTATATTGCAAAGCAATTTTAATGTATTTTTTTCTCAGTACATCACTTTAATTTGTTTTACATTATAATTATTTAACATATTATTTTTTATTTTATTTTAACATATAAAATGTGTTATTGTTACTTAATTCTTTAATATCAATACCTTATTTAAATTTTGACTATTAATTTATCATAAATGCTAAAAAGAATTCCCTAATCCGAGAAACGAAAACAATCGCATTAGATTTTCAATATTCACAGCATACTGGATGTTGGAAAAACTTCCACCATAAAAAAAAAATTCCATCAATAGTACCCATTAGAACTATGTAATACAAATATCTGTATTTCGATAAATATTTCCAAACTTGTATATTCGTGGATCAAGTCAATATTTCTTGCATTTGTACTGAAAAAGTGCAAAATTAAATTATACAGAAGTTCAACAAAAAAATAATTCATTTATTTTTATTATAGACCCTAGTGCCATCAATACCACAAGATTTTAAAGTTGAACGTCTTCACATATCACGCAGTGGTATCAGCATGGCTTTAGCTGGACCCAAAGGTGTAGCTATTATGGAGTTACCACTTCGCTATGGCAAATCTGGTCAATATATGAATGGCAAAGAGAAAATCACATGTGGGTAAGTCAAATAAATGCTAATTTTATTCTGAGTGTAATGACAATCTGTTATCCAAAATTAAAATCAAAACTCCATTAACATCAAAACTCTAAAAGTGAAAAAAAGCGAGGTATACTAATAAATATTGTCATTACTCAAGCTTAAAATTGAAATTACTTTTGAAAAAGAAAATCAACCGAAAAAGAATTATGATAAACTGCATAGCGCAACATTTTGGATGCAAAAGTTTGTTGCGAAGTCTTAAAAGTTTCCATTTTTTCAAAAGCCATTATTATAATTTCCCGCTTATTTATTTGCCCGTTCACTTACTACCGAAACTGAGAAACTGAAGCCGAAACCGATGCTAGTTAAGGTGAATTTTTAGAGGTTAACTTTGGTGTAAAATGTGCTGCGTTTAGCACATCTGTTTTTTATTGCTTTTAATTTGCCATTAATAAAGCATTTTCCAAAGTGAAAGTCAGGCGTCATTACTCAGCTTCGCCTCAGAGTAATCAAAGTAATTGCAATTATATTGAGACGTTCCCATTCCAGTCCCCACTTCAAACACCAATTGCTAGTAAATTGTAGCATAATGTAGTAGTCTTTCTAGGAATGATAGCTATAACTCAATAATGTTGTCATTTTTATGGACTGCAATTATAATTTTCATTTTAATAACTTCTTATTCAGCAAATAAGTTGGGTTGAGATTTTTTTTCATAAACGCTAAAAATTATTAAAATACAATTTTAAGTTATAAAATAATTACACACAATTATTTATTAAACCAAGAAAAACGAATAATACAAAAAATATGAACTCCATTTTTTCTGTTAATTGGTAGCACTGAATTGTGTTACCGTATAAAATTTTAGCGCTATATGTTGCCATCACCTACATCACCTTTTTTGCAATTATACTTTTGAGTGTTCTGCGATAGCACAAAGTCATCCTTTCACAATGATCGAACATACTAGTAATATTCAACTGAACTGCTATTAGCACTTCGTGGAATTCATTCAAAACCATAAAACAAAAATCTCCATAAAACTTGCAGGTAAAACTTAATCAATCTATGAAAAATGTATGTATATCGGAAGACGGTTGGGTAAAGCGCTGGAATAGTTATAATAATCAATAGAGTCTACTTGAAGACAATAGATTAAATTTGATTAAATTTGGTATTAGTACCCGTTTAAAATAAGCAATTTTAAGTGACACAAGGGAATATAATGTATCAAATATATGACTGCATCTCACTTAAAATTACTTATTTTAAACGGGTACTAATACCTGTCGCGCTTATAAGTGACAATCCTCGCAACGGGTACAAATACCTGCCCCGCTCATAGTGTGTTAAGAACGATATCATATTTTATTGAGGATACTTAGTTAATACCGCAAAATAAATATTTGAGAAATCAAAATATGCCCGCGGATTTAACATAGAAAACGTAAACTAATTAAAACAGTCATTATATTTAATGTGTGCCAAATAGAATATGAAAAGAATGCACCATCGCTTCTGACAATCTCGAAATGATTTCAAAGATTTCATACTGAATATCTGTGGAGAACCAATCGCATGAAGGTATTCAAAATTTTCCATTAATTATTTAAGCATCGTTCTGGTGAAGTGAAAAATCATGGTCAGTCCAAGATTGATCCAGTAAATTGCTAAGGGCTATTTCAATGGGTTCCAAAAATATTTATCGAGACTTAAAATGTGATTTGTTTGCAAGCTTAAAAAGTGGAGGATACAAGCATTTTCAATACAATTTTAACAGGTTATAAAACTTGGTACTATGGAGTCCAGAAGGTGCTAATCCATCCATTGAAGCCAGATAACATAAATCAGGCAAAAAAAGTAATGAAATTAATTTATATCATCCAAAGAAAAGTTATAGCTTTTATTCCTTTAAAAACTAAATAGATGATGACTGCTAAATTAAATTATAATACTGTGCTCATCACCACTGAACAGTTTAAAAAAACCGCCAGTGTTTTTTATCCTTAACATACGGTAAACCATGTTTACATAATTAGCGAAAAAAATATTGACCCTAGGCTGGTTTTTTAGATAGCTCAATACCATTTGCTTTTACCAATTATTGCTAAAAACAATTTTTACAATAATTTATTTTTTACTTGATTTTCTAAAGTGAAACTATTTTATAAATATTAAAGTATAAATAAAAATATCTAAAAGTTTAAAATAGTGGTTTCAAAAATTTCGTTCAAGAATGACTAAATAGCGACAGCAAAAAAATTTTTTATTGTACATCTTACAATGCAGTCCTCGCTTTTTGAGAACAAAATTATGCATTTTGAATACCAAATTTTCTAGTCTTTCTCTGACAATAAGCGTACATCCTTTTTCATATCACAGGACGTTAAAGCGTCTTTTTTGAATTTTTGACAAAACTTTCTCAACATTTTTAGTTTCAAATAGTCTTGCAATTTCTCTTCCCTCGCCTCTGTACTTTTTGAGATGTTGCATTTTACTTTTCAGAATATAATGCGAATTTTCGATTGCTCATTTGTGAGGCTTTTATTTTTATTATAAATTACTTTATAAGGGCAGGAGGGAGACTGCCAGAGTTAGCCGTGGTAATAGTTGAAACAAAATCTTTTGATAAAACAAGCGCAATTGTGCATTTTATGCCGCTTCAAATACTGAACTTAAAGGATTATTTACACAAATTTCACCGAAAGAAATTCGCCACAATTGCAAACAACTCAGTTAAGTGTAACTACCGCGGCTAGCAGGATAACGAAGTCGGTAATGTCGTCAAGGACGGAAGGAGGTCTTGTCTACATGCAAGGAGCATAACTTTAACAAAGTTTTTTATTGTCATATTATATAGTATAGAGTTTCAAAATGTTTTAAAAAAAGCACTGGCAGAAAAATTAATAGCTTTTTAATTTTTTTTTTAGTTTTTAGTTTAATTATTTATAGTTGTATCGAAAAAATATTTGTCAAGTTGTAGAATATTATACTGTGTAGATTCTAATACTTACATTGTATATAAATAATCGTTTATTAAGAGTAAAAATTATTCATTAGTTTTATTTAAAGTTTAGTATATTCTATTGCGGATAATTTTATAAGTTCAACCCCAAACATGGAAAGTATTAACATTCACTTAGTCTTGGGACCCGTTAAGCTAACATTATAGGATTTGCTTTAATTTCTGATATCATTCCATCTTTTGGATCCCCTCTTTTTGTATGAAAAAAACTGAAGAGCAGCATAATAATTGTTTAATTGTTTTCTTTGTACACTCTTCCTACATAGTCTTCTGAAGAATTCTCTATGTAGACCAGAGAATCTAGTCACATAAATCAAATAATGAACTGTAATAACGGAATTAAACAGATTGACACTATGCCTGAGAAGTTGTTGACACTAACAGGATGCATTTGTATGTTCCAATTGAAAACGTATTTAGACTTTGTCTTACTTTTATTTTTATTCTATATTTTATATATCTGATATCGTGTTATTTGAAAAAGTCTAGTCAGATTGTCAGCTTTATATTTTTTGCCGATATCGGTATGGAAGATGGTTACCGTTTCATAACACCTCAACGAAATCAGAAGATATCAATCCATTTGGAATGTGTTTCAAAAATCTATATTAATTTCTAATAGCAATTGAATATACGTAATAAAGGCTAAATAGTTAGATTTATTATATATCAAAACCGGTATTAAACCACCGCAAATCATGATCCAATAACAGCTATTTCGAAGTTCAAGTTATTTAATTGGCCACAGAATAAACACAGCATTGCTTGAATAGTAAACGAAATTGGTGACCTATGCTTACTAAAACATGCCTACATATCTCAAGAGAAAAATCAACGAACTGTTTACTATTCGTAATGTGGATAGCGTATCTCTCTGAATACTAGAGCACCCAGGCTAAATATTATCAAAAAATGCATGTAACAGAAATAAAAATGCAACGTCATTAGAAATCGCAGAACTAGATAAAATTAAAAATGTCAAAGGCACTGATGAGATACAAAAAAACTGATGCAGATTGTATGGTGATATAACGATAAAAGACGAAAGTCATATTTGTGAGTAGAGCCATGAATATAAGGATACTTTAACAAACCTGGATAAGCTAGATTTTTGCTAACAACAAAATAGAAAAAGAGCAACAACTAAAAACTAAGAGAGAGAAAAAATATAGGAAATAGAGAAATAGAGGAAAAAATAGGAGAGAAGATCCTAACTCTCCTTAGGAAATGAAAGATCAACCCCGTGTAAGAAGAAATTACTAGTATGACCCAATCCTTAAATTAGATACAGATTGTTTGCTTTACTTTAGTCATAGACAGTTATTCTGCATAACGTTATGGTCTTAATTTTGTTCCTACACTGTGAATGATGTGATTTCTGATTGACAATTAAAACAATATGGCCATCACTAAACATCCTATTACACCTGACCACGTTAACCATATTATGAATGGTTTTTACTTCAGCTTAAAAAACATTTCTGAATTCGATAGTCTGAAGCTAATTACCAGACATATTGAGAGGGTCTGAAAAAACACTTTCATATATGTATATTTATTTCATAGTCATACACCAACTGTTGAAAATTGATTAAACTTTTTTAAGAACCATTTAACAGTACAGATCTTTAAGCTTGCTTAATAGGAATAAAAATTTTGTGAACTTTATTGATAGGTGTGCTTAAGGGGATAATAATATTTCTTGTAATATCATTGAATTACTGCAGATTTACTGTGTGTTTATATGTACTAATTTACATTTCAAAACCTGGTACTTTTGAATATCCTCTCGGTTGTAAATTAATCATACATATCTTTCGAAATTTATACATCTATCTCTTTTTTTTTATTTCTTTTTCTCTCACTATCTTTTCACCTTTCTCTTTCCACTCTACATCGCTTTTCATTTCTGGTTCTGTATATTTATAAAAGTACTATATTTTTTTAGTGATATTTTTTATGTTATTTGGTTTGTATCTCAAACACTCAGCTCACGAAAAATATCATTTATGTAACGCTTAACTCTTTCGCATCATTAATGAAATACAAAAAAAAAAATAGAAAAAAATTTATAATCAAAAAGGTGGAAAGTGTTGATTTAGGGTTGCAAACAAATATTTTGATAAGTCAAGTAAACAAATCCAGATCCATGCCATACCACTCATGCAGGCGCGTAAATATATTAAATAGTATTGAGAGGAACTAATTTTCATTAAAAGGATTAAATAATATTTTGTAGCGGTAACTTGCCTACCACCACCCCCTTATCAAAATTGTTGCACATAAATTGGTGGTACGGAATTATGACAAAATATGAATTAACATAAAAGACATAAAAATGATATTTGAAAAACGCTGTAGCTGCGACTGTGACTGCGACGGCGACGACAACGGCTATGGCTATTGCTTTAGCTTTGGCTTTGGCAGCGGCTGAATTGTAAACTTGCAAGACAATCGACATTATAAAAAGCAAAGAAATTTTTCCGCAGCGCATAATAATGAGCCACATTTGGAAAGTAAAGTAAAGGTGTACGGTAGAGAACACCCTTACATCATGCCACTTACCATCTTCCTTGTTCCAACACGATGATGAGAATGCCACTTACTAACTCACCCGCAGTTTATTATTTTCAAAATATTCAAATTTTTTGGTAATAACCGAAAACGGCTGACATAGAGCAAAACCCTCGGTAAGAGCAGTAGCAGGAGCAAGAGTGGGTCTTATAATGTTCAAAAATCGCGCATTTTGCCTAATCTACAAAATTCGCTTATCCCTGTATCCTGTTGTTGGTTATGTATTGTGTCGTTCGTTCGGTAGTCGAAACTTATTAAAATATTCAAATTCACTAAAAAAAAGTTATTCGCATTTCATAAGCAGTTTCTGATTATGGGCATTTCAACCGTTCCGTCTCCGTCTCGTTGCCAAACAAATACCAGAATACAGTGGATGTCCTGAAATTACCTTAGAGTTCTTTGCTGATATCAGGTAATTTCATTTGACGTTACAATAACTGTCAAATTACTTCGATTAGCATAGAAATGGGGACATTCCATTCTGGTGGCGGACATTATTATTGTTATTATTTTTGTTTGTAATAAAATATTCAATATTAAATTTTATATATTATGTTTTTATGAGTATTAAAAGTGAATGTTTTACGGAAATTTAATGATTTCATATTTTTGTTATTAAGTGGCATTAAGTTGCGAGGGAAAATAAAATATTACATTACATATTTACAATACATAAGTTTACATTAGTATGTATATTAAATAATAAAACATGCTTAGAATAAAATATAAGTCAAATTTTATAATATATTTTATTATAATTTATAAGTTAACCGTATTTTACAGTAATATATAATACTAGGGGACTCTGACCCCTGCGGGCTTCGATCGTCAATCCCTGTTATATTCATACGTACTCCTTCATATACAACAATATGCATGTGCTTTTAACTCTCACTAGAAGGGACATCAAATGTTGTTCTAGTTTTGAAATTCTTGAAAAAAATTAGGAAGTTTGGCGACGGTAGGTAGGAAGTTTGGAGTGGCGGCCTTGTTTTGAAAAAGCCCACTTGAGCTCAAACAATGGCCCATTGTGGTATCACAGGAATAGCATTCGTACACACATCGATTTAAATCAGTATACAACTAACGCCGAAAAAGGTAACGAGTCCCCAATTAGGTAAATGAAAACCAAGCTAACAGTTCTATAAACTTGACCAGATCCCTAAGATTACTGAATAATTTTAATAATTCAAAAAAGAATTACAACAATATTTCTTCAAAAACAATATATATATATATATATACATAGCATGTACGAAGTTAACGAAAACAAAAATGTACAAAGGCACGATAATAGTGTAGTGGTACCATGATGATGTCATAAATGTACGACGGTACATATTGAAAGTGTTGAAGCAATGTGGCTACATAACGCCACAGACAACCAACGAGCTTGGCTACAGATTTCAGAAGGAATCTGTATCACTAAGAACGCAGTTGTCTAACTTGATGGTAAATTGATGAAAATCAATATAACCAATCTATCTATCTAATATTACAATATTTTATAAAAAGTGCATCCTTAAACTGGTTTTCATTGAAACAAGATGATTAACTCTTTCAGATCACATTTTATAAAATATATTATTTATTTTCTCTGATTTGTCAACTATTTATAGGTCTAAGAGATTTGCATATTACGGTTATAAGGCTATATAACTACCTATTTCTAGAATTATGACTAATAATTTAATATATCTTTTATTATAGTCATTTAAAAATGATATAGAAAATATAAATATACATAGTCTTCCACTTTCATTATATTGAATTTTACATATTGTAAAGATTTTATTGTTGCTGTAGGGTTGGAGCAATTCAGATATTTGTATTACTTATATTTTTAAAGTTGTAAAATTCTTGTTGCAGAGGTTTTGAGAACCTCGAAATTTTTTTTGCATTATTTACTGAATTATTTATTTAAAGCATATAAACTTGATCAAAATGTAAAATTCTCTTCAATAGCACTAAAATATTATATACACAAATTTTGCTCCATAACTCGAAGTTCTATTACTTGAATTAAATACAGTGCAACAGGGTTTAGAGACATACAATTACAAAAAAATTCTTTAACGTGGAGTCTCCGTAAGTCGAACCTTTGCTTTGCAAAATGTTGATTCGAGCTATTGAAGTTTGACTTTATTTATCAAAAAATATAATTTTTTTTCTTGAAGCTCTGACAAAAAAACGATCTCCTTGATCTCTTTTTGGAATTGTTTGAATTTAAGAATTGATTTATAGATTTGGCAGCGATATCATACTCTATACATTTGACAAAGAAAGTGGTTGATGGTTTGTTTTTAAATGAAAATGCCGTTTTTTTATCCATTTAATTATTATAAAGAAAAGTTTGAAGAGCACAACTGTCTTTATACATAACACTTTTTTATTTTTGACATATATTTTAGACTTGAAGGTCTTCTATTGTTTGGTTCAAATATTTTGGATCATCACATCATTCTCCATTGGAGACTCCTAACGTTTGGATTGATAGTGCGTTTTTTTATGATAATAAATTTCATTGTTTTTATTGGAATTAATTTTTTTTACTTAGAGTTTCTTGTTTTATTCCATGTTTTTTTTTTTTGCCATCCTTAAAATAATTGTAAATAATTTATAAATTTAACTTTATGGCTTTTATAAAAAATACACATCTGATTCATGCTTTTTTACGCCTTCTTCCCATATACATTACTGGAGTAGGCTTCATTGTAAGAAGCCCACAAAAGAATTGTTCCAAAATTGGCTGCTTATTGTCAAATTGGGCTCAATAAAATATAAAATTTATTACTACAATTGCGTTTACTTCACAAAGAATTTTCAAAATTAAAATAAAAGTTCTAATCAAATGCCACTGAGACAATTACACGCTTAAGTAGAAGACCACTAATTATAACCCTTTTCCCGTATTTACAAAGAAAACTTCAGTGTTCATTGTTTAGAGACACTTTTTTATTAAAGGAACTTTTATTTGCTAGTAATTTGAAAAGAATAGAAAAAAATATTCCTAATTTAATTTTTTATTTATATGCAATTCCACTACAACCCACACTTTGGTTGCCTGAAAAAAACGCCTAAAAAGGAAATGCCACGCACTTTTGTCATAAAATTCTGCTTAAGATAAAGGGTGAAGCAAAGCGTATTTCCGCTTAAAAATCCAAATGAACAAACACCAAGAAAAAAAAAAATTAAGTAGCAGATTTGTACGTGTTTACTAAAAATTTACCATTTTTTTAAATATTTTATTTGTATAAAAATGTCCTTTTTGTAAAAAATTAGAAGAAAAAAATCCGTTAATGTGTGTATAATTTTTTTTCTATTTTTGAAATTTTTCTGCTTTGGCAGAAAAGAGATAATTTTATTTCATTAATCCTTTTTTAGGACATTTTGTCGGGGGGTTAAATAAGCCTTAAACTGTGTAAATAAAAATTACAAACAGGACCAAACGCCCACATATTTAAAATGTCCTGTTCTTTATTTTAATCAAGTGTACAGTTTCATTACATCGTCTAGGAAGTACTTTGTGTTTAATTTTTTTTTTATTGAATTATTACATTGTTTTTTTACTACTATTAAATGTTATTAATAATATTAAGTTTTAATATTAACTATTATTTTCAATAGAGAGGTTTTTCGAACAGTATTAAATTGCAACAAAAACATTTCGTAATTTTATTAATTAATTGAATTTTTGGTTAACCATACAGCTAAATAGCTGTCATTACTGCCAAATATTATTGTAATGTTATTAACTATTAATATTAACAATTAATTTATTGTAATTTGTTCTGCTCTATATAATAAAAAAGAAGTTATGACTGAATGGAAATTATTTTTATTAATGATTACAAGCACATATAATAAACGGACTAACAAGTTAAAAGTCTTGCATGTGAATATCTGGCTTCTCTAAAAAAATCTCTTCTAAAATACCAGTATTCATAGTATATATTCCAAAACTGAATGATATATAAACTTTAAGTTAATGATAATACCAGTGTCTCCACATTTCTGAAAAAATGGGTTCATTTAAAAAGATAGGGACATTGTGATACCACAAAAAGAGCTCTTCTATATAATTGTCAAACATTTTTAAATAGAGAAGCCAGTAGTATAAACCATAAACCACTTATATCATTTTAATAGAACGTGCAATATGATTTATACACGTATATAGAATAACGGATAGGCATTTGAGGTACAGAAAACCTGAAGTAGATAGTCGCCTTCTGGTGAATGTCGAACAGTGACAAAGTAGTTGAAAACCATAAGCTAATATAAAACAATGGTTATAAAATAATTGCGTACATTTGTAAAACATTATTAACAAAATATTTTTGAAATAAAAACACAAAGGAAAAATTATTTGATATAATTTTTAGAAACAAAAATTTTGAAACTTTGAATCCATTTTAAGTGATAGATTTTACCATTATAAATTCGGAAAATTCACAAATCAATCCGTCATTATTTATTGGTGTACTGAGTTTTGAATGCAACTGCAGAAATGCCTATGATGCCGAATACCTTGAAAGCTTATGAATGGAATCAAAAACTAAAAATCGGGACGAAAGATTTTGTTGACATCTAGATGATTGATTGATGATTGATATACGAAAGAAATAGAAGAACGAAGAACGAAATAGTTCATTAATGGAATATTTTGGAATATTGGAAAACACTAAGTGGAATATTTTACAACTAGTGTTTTTAATACAAACTTGCTTGGTTTTTGACCATTTTTTGTTTGGAAAAAAAAAAAGAATTAAAGACCACGTTTTTGGACACTTATACTCCACGTGGGAGAGAATTTGTGGAAGACGGGTATCTTCTTTTTTGTCACACACTCTACGATTATATATTATGATGTTAATTGTAGAAGCGTCTCCATATCGATTAAGCATACCAGTTTCTGTACTCTACTCTGACACTGATCTTTTGGTCCATCACTTACTTTCGTTTCGTAAGTTTCTGTCACCCAGAGAGAGCCATTGAAATGATCATTTACTTTATGACAAAAAATTAA
>NC_051846.1:152813992-152827501 GCF_002237135.1 Teleopsis dalmanni | reverse complement strand
TCATGAATAGACAACTGCGTTCCTAGTGATACAGATTCCTTCTGAAATCTGTAGCCAAGCTCGTTGGTTGTCTGTAGCGTTATGTAGCCACATTGCTTCAACACTTTTACTGGTTACCTTTTTTTTAACTATCAGTTAATATCAATTTAAAATCAATGTTACTCTTAATATACAATCCAATAGTTAAGTTTGACTATAAACTCTACAATGCTGAGGATATATTGCACAAACACTAAATGGTAATCATTAAACAACGGAAAACTAAATAATATAAATACATATATATATCTCTCATTTATAAAGAAAAGTAATATGTGCCGTCGTATATTTATGACATCAGCAAGGTATCACTACATTATTATCGTGCCTTTGTACATTTATCTTTATATATAATCTATATATATAATCTATTATCTATATATATAAATATATATTGTTTTTGAAGAAATATTGTTGTAATTCTTTTTTGAATTAATAAAATTATTCAGTAATCTTAGGGATCTAATCAAGTTTATAGAACTGTTAGCTTGGTTTTCCTTTAACTAATTGGGGGCTCGTTATCTTTTTCGGCGTTGGCTGTATACTGATTTAAATCTATGTATGTACGAATGCTATTCCTGTGATACCACAATCGGCCATTGTTTGAGCTCAAGTGGGCTTTTCCAAACTTCCTACCTGCCGCCGCCAAACTTTCAATTTTTTTCAAGAATCTCAAAACTAGAACAAAATTTGATGTCTCTTCTAGTGAACACATGCACATGCATATTGTTGTATATGAAGGAGTACGTATGAATATAACAGGAATTGACGATCGAAGCCCGCAGAGGTCAGAGTCCCCTAGCATTATATATTAATGTAAAAGTGGTAATACGGTTAACCTTTAAATTATCATAAGATATATTATAAAATTTGACTTATATTTTATTTAAGCAGGTTTTGTTATTTAATATACCTACTAATGTAAACTTATGTATTATAAATATGTAATGTAATATTTCATCTTCCCTCGCAACTTAATGCCACTTAACAACAAAAATATGAAATCATTAAATTTCCGTAAAACATTCATTTTTAATACTCATAAAAACATAATATATAAAATTTAATATTGAATATTTTATTACAAACAAAAATAATAACAATAATAATGTCCGCCACCAGAATGGAATGTCCCCATTTCTATGCTAATCGAAGTAATTTGACAGTTATTGTAACGTCAAATGAAATTACCTGATATCAGCAAAGAACTCTAAGGTAATTTCAGGACATCCACTGTATTCTGGTATTTGTTTGGCAACGAGACGGAGACGGAACGGTTGAAATGCCCATAATCAGAAACTGCTTATGAAATGCGAATAACTTTTTTTTAGTGAATTTGAATATTTTAATAAGTTTCGACTACCGAACGAACGACACAATACATAACCAACAACAGGATACAGGGATAAGCGAATTTTGTAGATTAGGCAAAATGCGCGATTTTTGAACATTATAAGACCCACTCTTGCTTCTGCTACTGCTCTTACCGAGGGTTTTGCTCTATGTCAGCCGTTTTCGGTTATTACCAAAAAATTTGAATATTTTGAAAATAATAAACTGCGGGTGAGTTAGTAAGTGGCATTCTCATCATCGTGTTGGAACAAGGAAGATGGTAAGTGGCATGATGTAAGGGTGTTCATTACCGTACACCTTTACTTTACTTTCCAAATGTGGCTCATTATTATGCGCTGCGGAAAAATTTCTTTGCTTTTTATAATGTCGATTGTCTTGCAAGTTTACAATTCAGCCGCTCCAAAGTCAAAGCTAAAGCTAAAGCAATAGCCATAGCCGTTGCCGTCGCAGTCACAGTCGCAGCTACAGCGTTTTTCAAATATCATTTTTATGTCTTTTATGTTAATTCATATTTTGTCATAATTCCGTACCACCAATTTATGTGCAACAATTTTGATAAGGGGGTGGTGGTAGGCAAGTTACCGCTACAAAATATTATTTAATCCTTTTAATGAAAATTAGTTCCTCTCAATACTATTTAATATATTTACGCGCCTGCATGAGTGGTATGGCGTGGATCCGGATTTGTTTACTTGACTTATCAAAATATTTGTTTGCAACCCTAAATCAACACTTTCCACCTTTTTGATTATAAATTTTTTTCTTTTTTTTTTTGTATTTCATTAATGATGCGAAAGAGTTAAGCGTTACATAAATGATATTTTTCGTGAGCTGAGTGTTTGAGATACAAACCAAATAACAAAAAAAATATCACAAAAAAATATAGTACTTTTATAAATATACAGAACCAGAAATGAAAAGCGATGTAGAGTGGAAAGAGAAAGGTGAAAAGATACAGAGAGAAAGAGAAACAAAAAAAGAGATAGATATATAAATTTCAAAAGATTCTATAGAAGAAATATGTATGATTAATTTACAACCGAAAGGATATTCAAAACTACCAGGTTTTGAAATGTAAATTAGTACATACAAACATACAATAAATCTGCAGTAATTCAATGACATCAGAACAAATATTAATATCCCCTCAAGTACAACTGTCAATAAAGTTCACAAAATTTTTATTCCTATTAAGCAAGCTTAAAGATCTGTACTGTTAAATGGCTCTTAAAAAAGTTTAATCATATTTAAACAGTTGGTTTAAAACTATGAAATAGATATTTATATGAAAGTGTTTCTTCAGACCCTGTCAATATGTCTGGTAATTAGCTTCAGACAATCGAATTCTGAAATGTTTTTTAAGCTAAAGTGAAAACCATTCAAAATGCGGTTAACGTGGTGAGGTGTAATAGGATATATAGTGATGGCCATATTTTTTTATATGTGAAACAGAAAGCATGTCATTCACAGTATAAAAACAAAATTAAGACAATAACATTGTGCAGATTAACTGTCGATGATTAAAGTAAAGTAAATAACCTTTATCTAATTTAAGGATTGGGTCATACTAGTAATTTCTTTTTATAAAGGGGTGACCACTAAGCAGGGTTAGAAACATCTCTTCAATATTGTCTCATTTTCTAGGTGTTACTTCTTTCTATTTTGTTGTCGTCATTTCCTAAGGAAGGTTAGGATAATGTCTCCTATATTGTCCCATTTTCAAGGTATTATTCCTTTTCTGTTGTTGTCGGCAAAAATATTGCTTATCCAGGTTTGTTAAAGTATCTTTATACTCATGGCTCTATTCACAAATATGGCTATCCGTCTTTTCTCGTTATATCACCATACAATTTTCATCGATTTTTTTGTAGCTTACCTAATGATCGAGGTATTTTTCATGATTGAGATTTTTAATTTTATCCAGTTCTGTGATGTCTGATGACCAGCATAGCATTTTTATTACCGTTACATGCATTTTTTGATAAAGTTTAGCCTAGGTGACCTAGTATTCACTACTGTAGACTGATATGCTATCTGCATGACGGATAGCAAAAAGGGTTCGTTGATTCTTCCCTTGAGATGTGTAGATATGTAATAGTAAGCAAGGTTCATCAATTACGCTAACTATTTCAACAACGCTCTGTTTATTCTCTGACCTATCGAATAATCTAAACATCGAAGTAGCTGCTATTGATTCATTATTAATAACAGCGATTTTATACTGATATCGGCAAAAATTATAAAGCTGACGAACTGACCATACAAAGTACTTTTGTTCAAACAACACATAAATATCAGATGTATAAAACATAGATTAAAAAGAAAAGTAAGACAAACTCTAAATACCTTCTAAAGTGGAACATACAAAATCACCCAGGTAGTGTCAAAATCTTCTTAGGCGTAGTGTCAACCTGAATAAGTTCGTTATTACAGTTCATTATTTGATTTATGTGACTAGATTGTCTGATCTAAGAAGAGACTTCTTCAGAAGCTTATATAGGAAGACTGTACAAAGGAAAAAATTAAACATTTGTTGTGATACTCTTCATCTTTGTTCATAAAAAAAGTTGGAATCGAAAACTTTAAAAGGAATGATTACAGAAGTTAAAAAATCTTATAATGTTGGCATAACGGGTCCCAAGAAAGTGAATGTTAATACTTTCCATGTTTGGGGTTGGACTTATAAAATTATCCGCAATAAAATATACTAAACTTTAATGAAAAATTAATGAAAAATTTTTACGCTTAATAAACGATTATTCGATACAACTATAAATAATTAAACTAAAAACTAAAAAAAAAATTAAAAAGCTATTAATTTTTCTGCCAGTGCTTTTTTTTTAAACATTTTGAAACTTTATACTATATAATATGACAATAAAAAACTTTGTTAAAGTTATGCTCCTTGCATGTAGACAAGACCTCCTTCCGTCCTTGACGACATTACCGACTTCGTTATCCTGCTAGCCGCGGTAGTTACACTTAACTGAGTTGTTTGCAATTGTGGCGAATTTCTTTCGGTGAAATTTGTGTAAATAATCCTTTAAGTTCAGTATTTGAAGCGGCATAAAATGCACAATTGCGCTTGTTTTATCAAAAGATTTTGTTTCAACTATTACCACGGCTAACTCTGGCAGTCTCCCTCCTGCCCTTATAAAGTAATTTATAATAAAAATAAAAGCCTCACAAATGAGCAATCGAAAATTCGCATTATATTCTGAAAAGTATAAATGCAACATCTCAAAAAGTACAGAGGCGAGGGAAGAGAAATTGCAAGACTATTTGAAACTAAAAATGTTGAGAAAGTTTTGTCAAAAATTCAAAAAAGACGCTTTAACGTCCTGTGATATGAAAAAGGATGTACGCTTATTGTCAGAGAAAGACTAGAAAATTTGGTATTCAAAATGCATAATTTTGTTCTCAAAAAGCGAGGACTGCATTGTAAGATGTACAATAAAAAATTTTTTTGCTGTCGCTATTTAGTCATTCTTGAACGAAATTTTTGAAACTACTATTTTAAAATTTTAGATATTTTTATTTATACTTTAATATTTATAAAATAGTTTCACTTTAGAAAATCAAGTAAAAAATAAATTATTGTAAAAATTGTTTTTAGCAATAATTGGTAAAAGCAAAAGGTATTAAGCTATCTAAAAAACCAGCCCAGGGTCAATATTTTTTTCGCTAATAATGTAAATATGGTTTACCGTATGTTAAGGATAAAAAACACTGGCGGTTTTTTTTAAACTGTTCACTGGTGGTGAACACAGTTTTATATATAATTTAGCAGTTATCATCTATTTAGTTTTTAAAGGAATAATAGCTGCAACTTTTCTTTGGATGATATAAACTAATTTCATTACTTTTATTGCTGACTTATGTTATATGGCTTCAATGGATGGATGGATTAGCACCTTCTGGACTCCATAGTACCAAGTTTTATAACCTGTTAAAATTGTATTGAAAATGCTTGTATCCTCCACTTTTTAAGCTTGCAAACAAATCACATTTTAAGTCTCGATAAATATTTTTGGAACCCATTGAAATAGCCCTTAGCAATTTACTGGATCAATCTTGGACTGACCATGATTTTTCACTTCACCAGAACGATGCTTAAATAATTAATGGAAAATTTTGAATACCTTCATGCGATTGGTTCTCCACAGATATTCAGTATGAAATCTTTGAAATCATTTCGAGATTGTCAGAAGCGATGGTGCATTCTTTTCATATTCTATTTGGCACACATTAAATATAATGACTGTTTTAATTAGTTTACGTTTTCTATTTTAAATCCGCGGGCATATTTTGAATTCTCAAATATTTATTTTGCGGTATTAACTAAGTATCCTTAATAAAATATGATATCGTTCTTAACACACTATGACCGGGGCAGGTATTAGTACCCGTTTAAAATAAGTAATTTTAAGTGAGATGTAGTCATATATTTGATACAACATTATTTTCCCTTGTGTCACTTAAAATTACTTATTTTAAACGGGTACTAATACCTTTCCCGCTTATAAGTGACAATCCTCGCAACGGGTACAAATACCTGTCCCGCTCATAGTATGTTAATAGTTATCACGCTCAAATTATCTTTGATCTAAATGTTGAATATCGTTTTTAAATATATATCTCTATATATGTTGCATATAGTTCTGGTGCAGTAGTTTTGTCGCATATTAAACCTAGCTATCATTAAAAAAATCAATCAATCAAATTTAATCTATTGTCTTCAAGTAGACTCTATTGGTTATTAACATATTACTATTCCAGCGCTTTACCTAACCTTCTTCCACACATTTTTCATAGAGTCATAGATTTCATAGAAAGTTTTACCTGCAAGTTTTATGGAGATTTTTGTTTTATGGTTTTAAATGAATTCCACGAAGTGGTAATAGCAGTTCAGTTGAATATTACTCGTATGTGCTATCGCAGAACACTCAAAAGTATAATTGCAAAAAAGTTGATGTAGGTGATGGCAACATATAGCGCTAAAATTTTAAATGGTAACACAATTCAGTGTTACCAATTTACAGAAAAAATGGAGTTCATATTTTTTGTATTATTCGTTTTTCTTGGTTTAATAAATAATTGTGTGTAATTATTTTATAATTTAAAATTTTATTTTAATAATTTTTAGCGTTTATGAAAAAAAATCCCAAACCAACTTATTTGCTGAATAAGAAGTTATTAAAATGAGTAATTATAATTGCAGTCCATAAAAATGACAAAATTATTGAGTTATAGCTATCATTTCTAGAAAGACTACTACATTATGCTACAATTTACTAGCAATTGGTGTTTGAAGTGGGGACTGGAATGGGAACGTCTCAATATAATTGCAATTACTTTGATTACTCTGAGGCGAAGCTGAGTAATGACGCCTGACTTTCACTTTGGAAAATGCTTTATTAATGGCAAATTAAAAGCAATAAAAAACAGATGTGCTAAACGCAGCACATTTTACACCAAAGTTAACCTCTAAAAATTCACCTTAACTAGCATCGGTTTCGGCTTCAGTTTCTCAGTTTCGGTAGTAAGTGAACGGGCAAATAAATAAGCGGGAAATTATAATAATGGCTTTTGAAAAAATGGAAACTTTTAAGACTTCGCAACAAAGTTTTGCATCCAAAATGTTGCGCTATGCAGTTTATCATAATTCTTTTTCGGTTGATTTTCTTTTTCAAAAGTAATTTTAATTTTAAGCTTGAGTAATGACAATATTTATTAGTATTCCTCGCTTTTTTTCACTTTTAGAGTTTTGATGTTAATGGAGTTTTGATTTTAATTTTGGATAACAGATTGTCATTACACTCAGAATAAAATTAGCATTTATTTGACTTACCCACATGTGATTTTCTCTTTGCCATTCATATATTGACCAGATTTGCCATAGCGAAGTGGTAATTCCATAATAGCTACACCTTTGGGTCCAGCTAAAGCCATGCTGATACCACTGCGTGATATGTGAAGACGTTCAACTTTAAAATCTTGTGGTATTGATGGCACCAGGGTCTGTAATAAAAATAAATGAATTATTTTTTTGTTGAACTTCTGTATAATTTAAAATATATTAAATATATAGGGTATTTTCCAATTTTTCAATATAAATGCAAGAAACTTTTACTTGATCCACGAATATACAAGTTTGGATATATTTATCGAAATACAGATATTTGTATTACATAGTTCTGATGGGTGCTATTGATGGAATTTTTTTTTTATGGTGGAAGTTTTTCCAACACCCGGTATGCTGTGAATATTAAAAATCTAATGCGATTGTTTTCGTTTCTCGGATTAGGGAATTATTTTTAGCTTTTATGATAAATTAATAGTCAAAATTTAAATAAGGTATTGATACTGAAGAATTAAGTAACAATAATACATTTTATATGTTAAATTAAAGTAAAAAAATAAAATGTTTAAAATTATAATGTAAAAAAATTAAAATGATGTACTGAGAATAAAATACATTAAAATTGCTTTGCAATATAATTAAATAGAAACATCATTTACTAATGTAATTAAGTTATTATTAGAAATCGGTTATGAATTGCTTGCTTAATTGAATTTTTAAAATTGTGAAGTAAACCTTTTCACTCTTTTCACGCAAAGCTTCAGCGCTCAACTTAATTAATAAGAAAAATAATTGGTTGTGCAGAAAGTAATTTCTGCACAATTTATAAGAAAAATAATTGGTTGTGCAGAAAGTAATTTCAATCCAAATCCAATAATGGATTTCAATTTTTTTTTCAGGAAAACATCATTTTGATGTCCGTTATTTACTTCTTAAATGTCAAGAAAAGATTGAAGGTGAAACAGTATATTTGGTGGGAATTCAAATGAGGTTCTACAAATACTGTGATCAATTTTATAATATATTTTATTCAGCTATATATACTAGGAACAAAAAAAAGTGAGTTACAATTTGGACAGTTGCAGTTTAACTACACTTAGTAATTTTTCCAGATCCCAGATCTGGCACTTTCGGTTCACAACTTGTCAAAACTTATTAAAATTTTTTTATAAAGCAATTAGGAACGTCAAATATGATTCAGATCATTTTTTTGCTTGACAAAGATGTTAGAAATATGGTAAAAGGTGTTGATCCATAACGAAAAAAAAATTTAGACACTAAAAAAAACTGTTTTTTAATTTTGTAATTTCTGCAACCATTAATAAGAAGATATTACAACCATAAAATATTATTTATCAATTAATTATATTACACAATAAAAAATTATGTAAAAATGTGCAACAAATGATGTTTCTATAAAAACAATATCCTTGAAGTTTTAACAAATAAAAAATTGGTTGAAATTTCTATAAGTTGGACTTATAGAACCAAATAATATATTCAAAAACAACTGATGATGAGTGTTTGGGATATTTGAAACAGTTAAATAGTCGGGTAAAAAAATTCAATTATTTAAAAAATAAAAGTCTCAAGAGTTCGAATAGAAATTAAAAGACAACAACAACAATTTAGTTAATTTATTGAAATTTGGCTAATCAAACAATGCTGTTTCGAGAATTGCATTTTATCATAAGACGACTCTCGGCAAGAAAAAATTAATAACAAAAGTTTGTTGTTCTAATTTAATGCTATAAAAAGATGCTTTATAAAATGAATTTCTTACATCTTAATTGACTTCAACAATTGAATTAAAAAAGAAGTTCATTTGTTAAAATAGGATAACCAGTAGCATCAAAAGAGAACAAATAATATATATATAAGTAAAAAACAATAAGCTAACTGCACTAAAAACGCGAAGAAAAAACAAATTCAACAAAAATGCTATATGCTTGTTAAGAGCACTAAAATAAAACAATAATTCTTAATAATTTTTTGCAGCAAGCTTTATTCTATACAAACATTTTTGATGTTAAAAAAAAATATAATTAATTGAAAGCTAAGTTAATGTTAAAAATAAATACATGTACGTATTTTGTAACAAGTAAAAAAATAATATAAAATACCAAAAAAAAAAGATATACATTTTATTACTTTAAATTATTTTTAATGTATGAATCTAACAATAAAATCCCTTTCTTTAGATAAATTTTGTTTTACGTGATTTCACAACATAACGACTCAACACCACATCAAATCCAAACTCCTTTTTTCGTGCCTTTCCATATAAACAGACATTCACAAGACACGTACCAGGCAATTAATGTGAGCATCAGAAAAATATTGCCTATCTTGGAACTTTACAAAATAAAACACTTCTTCATAGGTAGGCCGGCAATTTGAACAAAGCAACTTTTTATTTATCTTTTGTGCGAGAAAACAAAGAATTTTGACTTTTCCGTAAAGTAAAACACAAGAATATTTCCAAAATAAAAAACTTCTTGTCTTAATCTCGTATATGAAGCGCAAAATTGCTGTAATTGTGTAAGCAAACAATAACACACTATACATACTATACATACGAACACAAATAATCCTTAATGTACACAGATACATGCGCGATAATTATGACATCCTTAATAAAATTTACAAGCAATACAACAAAAAGTACCGATAGTCAAAATTTAGATTTATATGACGACTTAAAGGTGTACTCTATACAGATGTTAGATATTTAGACGTGGTATATAAATATATATTTAATAAGTTTAATTATTTTTTCTAATTTATGTAATTGATCATTTAATAGAAAATGTGCAATAATAGAATGTTATTTTCTTTTGTATCGAAGAATGTTACTAACACCAGGATCTACAAAATCTACCTCAAATAGTATCTTTAACTATAACTTAAAGGTCTATGGTAATGGAAGCGACTTTTCATTCGATATTTCATCATTATATAAAAATATTTTTCTCAAACTTCTGTCATTCTCTTCTTTCAGTCGAGTATAGGGTTTTTATCATCCTTTCATATCGATCTTTATTTGTTGCTTGTCCTCCGACTTTTAGCTATTACTTTTGAGCCACGGCTATTTTGCAGATAGCATTTTAGCGCCTGAAGAGCAATATTTTCATTACACATGAGAGAGGTTTGAGAGGATGATACAAGATAACAAAGGACTTAAGCTCAAAAAGAGATTTTCAAAAATGACGGTACTTTAATAACTGATGTTATGAAACAAGTAGAATTTTCAAAACATTATAAATATAATACATGACAAAAGTATAGCAGAAATTGTTAGAGTCAGAAGTTGAAATCCCAATAGGGATAATGATTGTTGTACTCTTAGCAGCGCTGAAATATATTTAACGATTAAATCGTTTAAGTTGAGTAAAGCAACACTAAGAGATAGCTTTTTTGTGTATTTCAACAAAGCCATTTGAAATAGATATCAATAAAAATTTAAAAAAAATAATATGAAATCGCAACTATTTCTAGAATTTAAGCAGGTATTTGACTACAACAATCTTACTTACTTACTTATTTAAGTAAGTTACCGGAATTTGGTCTGACGCAGCATATTCCTCCAGACGGTTCTGCTGCTTGTGCAGCTTCTCCAGTCTCGTACATCAAATCGGGTTATCTCCACTGGAGATACGGTCCACCTCTACACCTTCTTCCACCAACTACTGTTTTAAATATTCTTTTCGGTGGAGCATCATCATTCATTCTCACGACATGACCAGTGATGTCGCTGGATGTTAATTCGCTAAATTATATCAATGTCATGATAAAATTTGTACAGCTTGTAGTTCATACAGAGGCGGTAGTTGTGGCCAACTCGTAGAGGACCAAAGATTTTACGAAGAAGACACGTTGCCTTGTGTACTCGATTCGGAGGGCGACTATACAAAGCAATATATCTGATTGCATTTAACATGAAAAATTTTAACGTCTTCCTCAATCGAAGTGGCCGCACAGCTTTCACTTGACACCCCTGGATAGTTATCTGGCACCCGCTGAGTAATGAACTAATATAAGTGCGTACAGCGAGTTCAATCCCCAGGATTTTTAATTTAGGTTGCACCCGTCACATAAAATCAGTCACCCGTGAATAACGTTAGAATGTCTCGGAATTGGAACTGGAATTTTGACGACTGCTCTAATGACTTGTATATAATTCGCTATTATATCTAAATTTATATATAATTTAGAAGTATATTAGTCAAACTAATTAAAATTATAATTAGTAGCGAATCATTTAGAATATGTAGTCGAGCGAGACAAGGTTGTTACTTTTTGATCTACTGTTTATTGCGGTGGTTAAAAGGGTTAATTGATGTATAGAGTCACAACATCGGCATAGATTGGTTCTTTTTAAAGAAAATCGGAGATTTATGACTTAGTATCATAATTACTGGAGAGATATTGGTTTATGGGATTGATATGTAATTTTGTCAACAGTCATCTAAATGGATTAAAAGAATTGTAACCGAATGAAGTTATATCAAAGTCACTCAAAAACGATGGTATACTTTAAGTTTTTTTTTGACATTCGTGATTTCGTATATCAAGCGTTCTTTTTAAAGGAATGGACTCACTAATGTGTATTATATTAACATATTAAATATCGTTTTGGTGAAAACAAATTCTGGATATAAGAAAAATTTGTAAAATGAAATGAAATTTTATTATTCTCAAAACTAAAGTTTTCGCTATTGGGTAGCCGTTTTGGTTCTGTTGAAGTTATCAAACAAATTTTCTAATGGGAGCTTATACCAGAGAAATACAAATATTTCGATTATTGTTGACACAGTTTTAATACAATAATATACCATTAAAGAGGAGATACCATAATTGAAAGGTGACAATTGAAAGGTGACCTAAAGTTAATTTAATAACTCTAGATGGTTGTTTGTAACGTAATATATATTATAACAAGTAAATATCTCTTATTTCATATTATATATGGTATATATAAATATTTTCAATCAAGCGGTGTGATTTTTTTTATATTTCCACTTCATGTATTCGACAAAGACCAACCAAAATTGTAGTAACAGGAACCAACCAGTGCAGATAATGAAAGTAATGAATAAGATTTTTTTTACAAAAGAAAAATGTTCTATAAAGAAATAGTAAAAGTAAAAGTAAGAGTCTATGAATAAGAAAATTCGCTGACATGTAAAATTTTACAATTTTAATGTCAAAAGTGAATCCTGTAGATATTACACATAAGTAAACACAATAGCGAATCTTTTGTATGCTAACTTATAGGAATGCTTAATATATTTGAGTTTACGTGTGTGCATGATTTTGACGTTTCCTCAAGCTTATCTAAAGCAATTAAAAAAAATTTGAACTTCCGTAATTTGCCATTTTTCTTAATACAATCACTTCTTTGGGTCTATTGTGTAGGTTGCATACATGGTTGCATATAAAAATACGAAAGGATAATGGGTTGCGGTTCATTCATTTGCTTAATTTATCGCGAATATTAACATTAACAATCTTTTATGAGTTCATTAACAAATTGTAGAAAATACGGACTAAAAATAACACCACAGAATAATAGAACTAGAAAATGAGAAGAGAGAAAAATATTTATTAAAAACTTTAAATTTTAATTTAAACTATAATTTAATAAATTAAAAGCAAGTAAGAATAATTTTATTATCATTCTAACTCTTAGCAAGAGCGACAGTTCTCATAGCGAAAAGTTCTTGGTCATCTTTGGACAAAGACCACCACTTAGAAAACCTTCGGTATAGAGTTCATTTCATTGCCTAATAATCACTATTTCCGATAAATCTATTAAACATCTCTTGAAAAAGGATTCTTTTTATGATTTGTAGAATACCTTCTGCTCAAAAAGTATCCGGATTTTGTTGTTTGTTAACTACTCCGAAAGTAATAGACAGTTTTCAAAAAAATATTGTTTTTGTCATGTTGGTACAACCTTTTTTGACATATGGTACAAATTTGAGCGCCATCTGTCAATTAGTTTATTTACAGCAGCTGTTAATGTGAGACTACCTCAAGTGCATTTAGCGATTTTTACTATGGAAAATTCTTGTTGTACGAGATTTTTTGATTAACCAAACACGGCACCACTGTCATCGCTCAGGCACCATATTCGCCAGATCTGGATCCGTGCGAATCAATAAAATCGAAATCAATAAAAGAGAATTCGCTGAAGGAACTAAAAGCCATACCTGCACGGGCCTACGAAAAGTGTATGGAAGATTGGGTTA
>NC_051846.1:152784676-152813892 GCF_002237135.1 Teleopsis dalmanni | reverse complement strand
GGTACAGAAAACCTGTAGTAGATAGTCGCCTTCTGCTGAATGTAGAACAGTGACAAAGTAGTTGAAAACCATAAGCTAATATAAAACAATGGTTATAAAATAATTGCGTACATTTGTAAAACATTATTAACAAAATATTTTTGAAATAAAAAAAATGAAAAATTATTTGATATAATTTTTAGAAACAAAAATTTTGAAATTTTGAATCCATTTTAAGTGATAGATTTTACCATTATAAATTCGGAAAATTCACAAAACAATCCGTCATTATTTATTGGTATACTGAATTTTAAATGCAACTGCATAAATACCTATGATGCCGAATACCTTGAGAGCTAATGAAAGGAATCAAAAACTAAAAATCGGGAGGAAAGATTTTGTTGACATCTAGATGTTTTGATATACGATCGAAATAGAAGAACGATGATCGAAATAGTTCATTAATGGAATATTTTGGAATATTGGAAAACACTAAATGGAATATTTTACAACTACAGTTTTCAATACAAACTTGCTTAGTTTTTGATCATATTTTGTTTGGAACAAAAAAAAAAAGAATTAAAGACCACGTTTTTGGACACTTATACTCCACGTGGGAGAGAATTTGTGGAAAACGGGTATCTTCTTTTTTGTCACACACTCTACGATTATATATTATGATGTTAACTGTAGAAGCGTCTCCATATCGATTAAGCATACCAGTTTCTGTACTCTACTCAGACACTGATCTTTTGGTCCATCACTTACTTTCGTTTCGTTAGTTTCTGTCACCATGAGAGAGCCATTGAATAATCACTTCAATTTACTTTATCATAACAAAATTAAGGTAGAAGAAAAAAAACGATACAACACAATTTCTTTTATTTCCTTTCAAATATCACTCAATTAATACTATTTCAGTCAGTAATGAAATATTTATTCTTTTACTAAGTATTGCTATTTAACATAGCGGCAATATAAACTTATCATTCTGACCTTAAAACCTTTTATTTGTTATTTTAAATAACTTTGTATGTAGAACCTTCACGCATCGACCTTATGTAATCCAACTTCTTAGCTAATTGTAGAAAAATCTCTATAAAATTTATTTTTAACCACAAATGCGACTGTCTATCTCTCTATCTCTCTCTTCAAGAAATATTTTTTCTAAAAACTTACCTATAATAAATGCCTTTGTATATATAAATCACTATAATGCACTCTTCTATTCGAAATAGATTCTTCCTCATAGATATAAAATCCAAATTCTTAGCTAATCGTAGAAAAATTTTTATAAAATTTATTTTTAACCACAAATGCGACTGTTTAGCTATCTCTCTCTCTCCCTTCCAAAAATATTTTTCCAAAAAATTATATTAAATGCCATTGTATATATAAATCACTATGATCCACTTTTCTATTCGAAATGCATTCTTCGTCAAAGACATAAAACAATTAATTATAATTTATTTATGAATAAATGCTGACTTTAAGCTACAGAATAATTGGATAATAATAAAATTGTATATTGTTGATTGTAAATCATCCGTGAATCAAACAAATTGGGTTATCCTTTTAGAGGAAAGTCACCTATAATTTTATAAAATAAATGCAGTAATAACTTTTGCCACAATAGAAACCATTCGCAACAAAACCAAAACTTCAACAACCCTTCAATCTTCCAATTTCTGATTCATCTCACTGCCCGACGCACCTTTTGAACAAAACACCTTTACTTCTTTATCTCGAGCCGACACACACCAAGAAAGATGACTACAAATCTTAGCAATTTATTAACATGCCTTTGGAAAATTTGTTCGAAAAAATAGAATAAAACAAAATCCATTTTTTGGCTGAATTCCATCAACCAACTCTTCTTCTCGATGCTGAAGGAGCTGAAGAAAGCTGAAGCCAGAAAAAGAAGGATTTAATGGGACATTAAGAATTTTATTACTACACGTAGCTGTGTGTTTGGCTTAAGTTGAGAACACTGGAAGCGTGAAGTGAGTAGTGGGAGTAGAATAGAAGTGGCACCAAATATTTAAAAGTGAAAAAAGGAGCAGTCAAGCGATGCGCAGCGTTGACATTTTTGCAGTCGTTATGTCAACTTTTGCATAAATGACATTTATTTTGCCTTTCTTTCATTTGCCGAAAATATCTACTATTCACAAAATATTTGAGATACAATTTTTGTTGTAATCAACGAACAGGAGCAACCAAAGATTGGGTGGGCACGCATTAAGGTGTTCGCCTGCATATTAACCACAATTTTAATACTTTTTCTAATTGAATTAATTTGTTGAAAATCTTTGGAATTTTATGCCATTTTGTTTGCTAGAAAATGAAATTGTCTGAACTCCATTGTCAGTTTGAGATAGACTTGACTTTGATTTGTTTGAAATTCTTAAAGATAACGTGAACATAAAATGAAGTAGGTGTATAAGTTTTCTGAAAACAAAAATTATATTAAATAAAGCTGATCTACATAAATTAATCTTTGCAGGGAAAAAACCTTATAAATGTAATAAATTTACTTTTTTTTAAATGATAAAAAAGTTTTTGGTTTTGGTTCTAAGTTTTATGTTTTTTAAATAAAATTTTAAACTTTAAAATTTTAGAGATTTGGTAAAATATATTGTAATTAAAATTTAAAAAATTTTTCTCCAAAAATTTATATTTTTTTTTTATATATTTGACTTTAAATTAAATTTACCATAGTTTCTTAACTCATTGTTGTCTTTATTTTATTTAAAATTATGCAAATATTTGATAATTCTTTTGTTATCAAAATAGATTACCGTTAAACCTAATTGGTTATAGATTTGTTTTATAAAAAACATAATTTAAATGATACAATAAATTGTGATTTCGAAAGAAAACTATTAGTTCATTTGCTTTTTGAAATTTGTTTTTCAACAAGATTTTATCTAAATATTTCTGAACACGTTAGGTAGCCACTTTAAGCAGCAACAACTGTTTTAGATAAGCTTTAGTCAATTTAAAGCTAGATATACTAAACAGTTCTGAAATACTAAACAGGTAAAAATTTATACGTGTCGCGTATAAAAGCTCTACTCCAGACAGTAATCCAAATAGAGTCTCTACAAAATTAAAAATGAATTCATAGGTTAAATCTTCAACTTTTGTCCAAAAATCCGAATGTGTGTTATTAAAACTGAGACATACTCTATTTCTTAACTGCAAAAAAAAAAATCAAATGAATATAAAATAAAATTACTAGTCTGGACAAAAGAGATTTATATATATACACTCAGAAAATTTTTTTTTAGTCTTATGAATGACAAATTTCCTTTAAAGAAAAATGCAAGCCAAACTAAATATTTTTTTTAATTTTTTGTTAATTAGAGTTGGTATCATAAAGTCCACCACATTCAATATAAGGCGAGAAAACTGCATTGCAGGGATTTTGGATGGAATACTATTCCAATCAGTATCAGTGTAATATATCTCAAAGTACTTTTGTAAGACACAACAACTAACTAACTCTGATATAGAAATATTATAATGATTTCAATCAAGAACGCTGAGTAAATTACGCAGGCCTCTTGGTTTATTGCTAACAAATGTAGATTTATTACTAACTAAAGATCTAGATGTTACTTATATAAAAAGTGAGATTATATTGTTATACAAAACTCAAAAAGAATTATCACATAAATCTAATAGCTGTGGCTCTAAAACTTTTGAAAGACTACATGGATTACACATATTGGATGTCGTACTTAAGCAAAAAAAAAATGTAATGAGCATTTGTTATAATATTCAACGGATGTGAAAATATATTTAGTGGGATTAATAGAGCACGTTAAATCAATTTAAGTTAATATTCCACAGAAAGGTTTTACGGTAAAAGATTTTTATTCTGTACTAGCATAATTTTATATCTAAACTGATATGTAGTAACGCCTTACTGAATTTATAATTTATGAGATTTATTGTGTTCAATTTTTATATATTTATCTATAATATATATTTCTATATAATATATGGTATATAATATAATATTTCTATATATATATATATATAATATATATTTCGTATATTATATGAGTTATATTTAATTAGTCATATTTTTCTATATATATATTATATAAGTATATATTTATACCTATGTTTCTAAAAAAAATGCCATAATTTGAAGGCTTTTCTGGCAAGCCTATTTTTAGTCAAAATATATCAAACGAAGACTATCTCAAAACTATATTTAAAGAAAATTTCATTTCAATATCTCTTCTGGTTCAGAAAATACCCAATTTTTATCATCTAATTTTCATTTTGGTTTCGAAGCTTATTTGACTTCTTCCACGGAAGTTTCTACCTGCGCTTAAAAACATGTAAGGAACTTTTTGTTTTTACTGGAATCTGTTTATAAAATGAGTTCTAAATAGTAAGTAATAAATATACAATATATAAACAATATACAATAGAGATTATACAATCAGAATTATGTCCATTATAACAGTAACTGGTAACTGGTACTGATATTGTCACTATCCTTTTTCCTATTCATATTTATTTCTTTGTTTTTTTAGTATGTACAGGCTAGTAGTAAGAAATTTTATCAAAGAACTTTGTCAACTGCGTATGTATAGTTATATATATTTTTATAATATGACTATAGAATTTAATTTTTTCTATTAAAATTTAATTCTGCGTAAGTTTAATCCTTAAAAGATTTTGATCATTAGTAGTAAATGCTCATTCATTCGCTGCTCGTTTACGTATTCAGGATTTGAAAAACAATTATTCTGCGTACTCAGTTTCCGTCAGGTTTTCAGTGATTATTTTCTTTTCTACTAAACACTTCAACTCTTTTCGTTCTTATTATTTCTTTTCTTTTTTAAATTTTTCATTCATCTTTATTTTTAGTATTTTAAGTACAATTATTTTAAATATCGACAAGTACCAAGTCCTTTGCAAACAATTCAACTGCTGCTTACGTGTATCATACGTCAATTTTATTTGAATTAAAGAAGGTGAACATGATTGTTCAATCACAACGAATCTCGTAGTACTCTAAATTTTTTTACCTGATTTTAAGAGTAGATGGATATTTATCTACATATACACTGTGGAGTTATTCGACTTTTAAAAAATTCAAAATTTAAAAAAGAAATGTGTTTATTTTCCATATCTATTGAGATTTATTTACTTGTAACTTTAAATATTATCCATAAATGATATTAATCTTATAAAAAAAAATTCTAAACATCAGATATTGCAAATCTTTGTATTGAAAAGTATATTTCGATGTTTTTATTATGATGCTTCAATGAAATATAATAGAAAAACTTCGTAATGATAAAATGTAGTTATAAATTAATAGAAAATAGTTCAAAAAAAACCTGAACACACCTTACAAGTTTAATTAAGTCTAATTTAAGTTTAATTTAATTAACTAAGTATTTTAATATCAAATAAAAAATAAACCCTCTCTCTTTACTTTCTCAGTCAGTACCCTATGCCAAAGCTATCGAGCATATTTCAAAATTGTTTAAAGCATGTTTATAGGCAAGACCTTGGTAGGATTCGAATTCAGACTACGAATGCCATAGGTTTAATATACGCATCTTGTTTTTAAGAAGGTTAATAATAGTTTGAAAAAATTGAATTAATAGTTTGAAAAAATTTCTGTATAAACGGCTCTATAAACTTAAAAAACGACTGAATAGAAAATGTTAAAAACAAATAAATATTGTTATTCCAAATAATTTGAACATATAATCAATATACAACTTTTTCTTATAATTTTTTTAGTGCAGTTTGCAAGCACCTTATTTATTTTCATTATTTGAAATAATTTTATAACATTACATTCTTACATTACTGAGTACCTGATATGAGTATATGATATAAAATAAAATATAATAAGAAACAGTTATTGCAGTTACTGTAAAAGGACAGAAAGAAAAAAATCACAAAAAATTTATATATCAAAATGTATACATATTTTATATATTGTATGTATAATGTTAAAAGATATTTCATATTTTCATATATAAGACAAAGTTTACAGAACGGTTATCAAATAAATGTAAGGTGACGGATTACTAATTTAAAGTGTTTTTTTTTTTTTGTTGTGCGACGATGTTGTGCCAATGCACCGACCACAATCCGGCACCTCGCAAACGGGGGGCCCGACTTGCAATATTTTAACAGTATTTATAAGACCTTCTCCCATCTCGGGACTACGTTAATATTACTTCAGGGTATAGTCTCTGATTAGTCATTTAGGAATTGCATCTGTGTGACTTTCGTCCACGCCCTACAACTTCAGGTGGCTATCGTTGAACTTCGTCTTGGCGCGATATAAGTGCTTACTTCGGCTGCTTTCTGTCTCGAACTACTTTTTTCAGTCTTAGAATCTATTCAGCAAACAACACTATGCGATTTTAATTTGTTTTATAAATTCTAAAACATTTATACAACAATAGAACCGGAGTTATTGTGTCAGAAAGTAACTGTGTAGAGAGCACAAGATAACAAATATTTGTCTTATCCTAAACACCCCACACAAGCTTATAGTAATCTATGTCATTATATATAATTTAAGTTAATATTTATTATTAGATAGATTAGTTATGATTGCAGACAGCAATTAGACTGAATCAAATTGATCAAATTGATTTAGTCTTACTTAATATCTCAATAGCCTTCTAAAAATTCAATCAATAGTTGCAGAATGCATTACAGAAAAATTGTAGCTCCCGACATTGGGAGTGATGGGTGTTAGCAGGAGCAGTTTTTGTTGCAGTAATAAATTCAAAATGTTTGTTGACATGTGAAAATGTGACTTTATAACAAATTCTATAGAAAAATCTTAACCGGGGACACCACCCTGCCATACCTTTCTTACTATTCCCATTGCAGGCAGTATCCTTCTAACATACATGTACAAATCGTTCTTTGAGTGTTCACCTATGTGCAAAATTATTAAGGACAATGGAATTAAACACTCGAAGTTGTAGAAATTTTCTTACTGCACAATCGAAACGAAATATAAAATGGCAGAGAAAAAAAATTGCACAAATTAGTGACTTACATGTCGGAAAAATGTATGGAAAAGCAAAAAATGGAGGTTGAGGGGCTTCAATTTTTACTGTTGTTCCTATTATTCTTGTTGTTTTTGTTGTTATTATATTATTGTGTGTGTCGGAGTATGTAAAGTAGGTGAAGTGTATATACACACTTATTCTTGATTGTTTTTTGTTTTTTTTTTCCTTTTTTTTAATAATTTTTATTTTGCTCCTACTGACGTTTGTGTTACCTTTCAAGTGTTGTTGGTGCAGACTTTTATGTTCCGGTATGGTTCTGGCAATTACAATAATTTACCAAACCTTTTGTAAAACCTTTTACGAAGTTAATATATGTAAGCTTCGGTATGTGAAAGGATTCCTTGAAACAATCGAAATGAAATGCTTGTACTTATGTTGCAGAAAATTATAGTGAGAATGAGCCTAAACGAGCTAAATTGTGGGTGATACACAATATAGTGCAATAGTGAAATATAATTTTACACTGATTTTGGTACAATTGTTATTATTTTAAATTACTTAACTGTGGTTCTTTTAACATAATTTTTATTCATCACTTTAAGAGCAATACAATGCACATAATATGATATATAACTCTTATGTTAAATAAAATAATTAATAATGTATAACACATTAATAGAACTTTATTGTATTTATAAAACTGGAGAAAGAGGTTTTCAACCTGGACAAGAGAATACACTTAATTTTTTTTTTAATACAGTATTGTAATCATCCTCCAATTTTATATATATTAAAGATTTATTTTGTATGTTCAGTAAGTTTTTGAAATAAATTAAATTTTATTAAAGCTGTGTTATTTAATGAACTCTTGTGCTGTTTTCGATAAAAAAAACAACAGTATTATTGACTACCGAAATATTTCGTATCCATTAATTGAACAAACATCTATTTCCTTGCGGATAGAAATATGTTATATTAAATTTCAATAAAGAAATCTTATTCAATCTTATTCTGTTGCCTGCTTCTCTCGTGACTTGGTTCCAGAAGTACTCTGAGTCTTTAAACTCGGGCTAGAAGCCGGTGGCTGCCTTGTGGGTTTCAACGTAGGGCTTACTTTGTTATTCAGAATAATGTTTTTCTGAGCGTGTGGTCTATCCACTTCTATCTTCTTTTTTTGTTTCGGTCTATATTTCGGTTTAAATTCCACCGAAAATAATAATACTCCGAAAAAGACACTTTTATATACTATACATAAAACTTGTATAAACTAATTTGTTAAATCTTTCATGTTGGATGAAATTATATTAGAATGATGTTATATAATTATTGTATTAGTGTCTTGTATAAATTGAATGGGATTGTAAAGATTTGCCTTAAATTACGTTTTTCCTTATTATTAATATATTTTTGTAGGTGTTTAGCATGTTTTTTCGTTTCTGAGACTAGAAACTTCCCAACAGTTGAAATTCAACAAGTGGCCTTCATTTAAAGATTTGAGTATCTTTAGTATACATATATGATCAAGTTCTAGTACAAAAAATCGGTCACATTCACATTAAAAGCCTGTTGAATTCTTTTATATTTAATTTAGAGTTTCTTAACCTTAATAGAAATTCAGAAGTTTTTCGAATAATAGTGAATTGCAACAACAAAATTTTATTATTTTTAATTAATTGAATTTTTAGCTGACCTCACAGCTGTTTTGAGTATTGCCAAATACCCATCTTTAGTGATCGTTTTGTATTTATTTTTATATTTAAATAATAAGTAAGTAATAATTTTGTTGTTGTATTCACTGTTATTCGAAAAACTTCTGTATCAAAACACTTTAATAGTTTATTAAATGAGTTTAATTTATAGTGTTATATTTAATTTAGATTTTCTTAACCTAAATAGAAATTGAAAGGTTCAACGAATAGTAGTGAATTGTAACAACAAAATTTTATTATTTTTAATAAATTCAATTTTTTGGCTGACCATATCTTATTATGGCCATATATAAAGAATAATGGGTAATCGGTATTATTTATATAATTATGTATATAAATCCATTATCAGTGGTATTTTTGGCATTATCTTTTGTATTCAATAATTATTCGCATATAATAGTTATGTTGTTCTATTCACTACTATTCAAAAAATCTCTCTATTAAAACAGTAGTTTATATTACGGAAATAGTTATAACTGACATCTCTCTCAAGTCAAAAATTCTTATACTTTTATTTAAAAAAAAACTGCGAACATAAAAAGTCAAGTACGGCTTTGGGTCAATTGGTTAAGATGCGCTGATTCTGAGCTTCACATTTGGCAGGACCCGAGTTCGATTCCTGGTACTTACAGTCTCAAACATAATTATATACGAATAATTAAATACAGGAATTATTTCCAAGACCACTAATGATGGGTATTTGGCAATACTCGAAACAGCTGTGTGGTCAGCCAAAATATCAATTAATTAAAATATTATAAAACTGAATTTTAGTTGTTGTAGTTCACTACTGTTCGAAAAATCCTCTTTAAAAAAAATGTAATTAAAATCTAAATTTTTCCAAATAGACATTCTATTAAATCTGTGCATTCCAAATATACATTTTCTGCTGAAACAACCCTGTTGTTTGTCATCACATTATTCTTAACAAAACCATTTTTAAAAACAAAGAGCATAGCATCTATAATATAAATGATCTCATTAAATACAATTAAAATCAATTAATTAGTAGAAATTATTTTCACGCGCCATTATTTAAGCATTTAACACCTTTTTTGCCTGCTCAAGAAATAATTTTGTTGAAGTTTTAAAAATTATAGCGAACGTGCTCAAAACGTATCCTTGAAGAGGCGTAATTAAATAGATGCTCACAGGAAAGTAATCAGGCCATATTTGTATAATAAAAACTCATAAATATTGTCTTTGCAAATTTAAGTGCTTTAACTGAATTTATTGCTTGGATACGCAGTATTACCAACTTCTTTGTCGAAACCCCTTCGCCGTTTAGGCATATTGCATATAAATAACAATTATATTGCTCTATGCTGGCACGTTTGGCATAAAACTTTTCCAAAAAACAAAAAAAAAAGACAAAATAAAAATTTCAACAAAAAACTTTTATCGAGTCATAGTGAAAAAAATTATTTTTGAAAAAAGAAAAAAATAAAAATACTATAGTTAAATTTTATTTTGTAATATTTTGCAAATATTATAAACAGTACTGTACAGTGCTGTTCATAGAAATAACTCCACTCATTAGTTGCCCTACACGCAATTAAACACAAATGGCTTTAGCTTTCCAACAACATTGTGTACGCTCGATGTTCCCCCAATGTAACAGTTACAGTGAGTTTAACATAAATCCTTGAAAACTTCATCCAAGCGCTCGAGGAAGTACTGCCAACTCAAAAACTTACCTCAAAAATTATGTGCTTTCGGAAAATTTGTCGTCCTGGCTCTGTATGTCTTCGTTGCCGACGTTGGCATCGTATCCGTTTATTTCGTGGATTTTTATTTTTCGAAATTTATTGCACGAAAAATTTCACCTGTGCGCCGCGGCGTTACTCTTTTTACGCTTAAATAAACTTTTTTTCGCGGGTATGAATATAAGCAAATTACTACAAAGGACTATACGATATCCCGACACAAAGGATTCATAAATTTCGTAATTTTATAATGTGCATTTTAATGTGAATAAATTAAGTTTGAGGCATTTTCTTTGTATTTCATTTATTTTTTATAATAAATAGTTGAAATTTATTGAAACATTTATTAAATATACTAATATAGACACCAATATATGTTATTACTCAAGATAAATATAACTCAACTACTACAAGTAAAAGAAATAGTAAGACTCCTGTAAGTGCAAAAATAGATAAATAGTAAATAGTAACGAATAAATTCGATATGATTATTATTATATTGGGAGAATTTACAACAGCGATCCAGAGCTCTAATATACCCACTTCATGTAATTACAATTTTTTTTAAGCCCAATTTCCTCCATAAATTGTATTATGAACCTACATTACAGTCTTATTTCTTCATGTAGCATGATTTGCCCACCAAGGTATTGCTTTCGTTTATGCATCAGTTCCGGACAAACTTTCAAACGCGTTTTGAGGCCTCATTCTCTTTCCTTATTCCTTATTGTTACAAGTCTTATTAGAATATGTTCCCAGTTTTGTTAGGTGATAGTTCAATCAATAGTGCCCTGTTGGAACTTTTTTTACAATTTTCAAATTAGTTTTACTTAGTTATATCCTTAAACCCCACTGTGGAATTGGGTTTATTATTCCTGCGGTTAGGCATGCCTGTCATAAGAGGTAACTGAAATGCAACCAGACGTCGGAGGGTATGCCTTAAAAGGTCACAAAAATCCTGAAAAGCTTTTGAGCTGAGCTGAGTAGACGCCGGCTCTAAATAACCATACACCATTCCGAGGTGACAACGAAGGACATTCAAGTTAACACCCTTAATATTTTACAATCCCTAAATCGTTTTGGATTGATAGTCCGTATAAGCGATTTCAATTGCATTAATCCTGGTAAATAATCCCAGTAAAGATTTCTTTGTTCTTCCTCTTCTTTCCGAATGTGTGAGAAGAAATTACCTCCTAACAAGCCTAAGAATGGTTCCGGGCTTACAAACAGCAAAGCTCTTCCTTTCCTGGTAAGTTTATCTGCAACTTAGTTACCGAAAATTCGACCGAGACAAGAATCCTATGATTACAGTCGGGACCCAGAAACCATAAATTTATTTCAGGAAGTTATAAAATTTCAGGAAGTTGCTTTGCAGAAGTATTATATATTATTATATATATTACCAGCCGTCATAACATTGGTGACTGAATGAGTGAAAATATTTATTCGTAATTATAAAAAAAACTAATTTATAAAAAAGTTTGTGCATAATTAGAATATATAAATAAATTAAGTATAAAAATTTATTCAATATATAAATAATTACTGTATAATTTGAGAAATAAAATTATACTGCAATGTATAAATAATATTTAATATTTAAAAAATGTTGAATATTAATATTATATTACAAACATTATATTAATATTATATATACTATATTATCATTATGTGTTATATTATTATTATATATTATGTTATTATTATATATTATATTTATACTGCATATAAATAAATTTGTAATATTCTTACAAATTTAACATATTTATTTTAAAAATATAATGGAAAACACCAAAATTTTACAAAATTAAATGACTAATATTACCTCAACTAAGCGTTTTACCTTATTTTAAATTTAATTTAGAAGTACATATTATAAATATACGTTATTTTACTTTTACCTAATTGATATAAGTTAAATTTTGATTGCTGATAAACGAACCATTTAGCTACCTTACTACTCGTATTGCCCGTTCAAGAGCACAGATAGAACCAAACGTAATCTCACCGTGCGTTCAATTCAAACAAAATAATTTCTACTCATGTTCAGCAAAAGCCAGAACAATCTTTAGCTAAACTGATTATGAGGTAAAACTATAACTCGAAGTTGACTTGATGACTATATTTCGACTGTTGCGCTTCGAGCATTTGATGAAGCACTCGAAAATTTCACAGTTACAACAAAAGTCAGCCAAGTGTATGATGCGTTTATGCCTTTGTCAGTTACACTCTGCGGCATTGGATTCCTGCTCTTTAGCCACTGAATCAACAGTGATGCAGTGAAGGCTAAGTCTGTTAACATATTTTCAGTTGGTCGGTTGTACGGTAGTCTCAAAGCCTTCAGCCAACCTTGCGTGCTATGTAAAGTCCATTCACTTCTCCCATTTTCATAATAATTTAAATTACATTTTAAAAGTTAATTGAAATGGAAATTAGTTGAAATTGTAAAACGAATTGAATTGTATATGATTAGCTCAAATTTGGAATTGGTTTAGCCAAACCTGAATACAATTTCTAATGATTTTTGCACATTTTTTTTTATTTTTGTTCGGATAAATTTCTATAACAAAATTTCATTATAATTTATACACTTGACTGATTATAGTTATTAAAGTTAAATTAAAACTATAGTAAATTAAGAGAAGTAATTGAAATTGTTTTCATTTTCTTTCTCTTAATTATAGATTATGTTAAAGCTATAAGGTTTTCTTGTGAATATAAGTTGTAATTTAACGTAAAATTTTCCAGACGAAAGTGGCTTTTATATTTTAATAGAAACTTATTATATGTCAATGAAGAAGTTTTTTCGAACAGCAGTGAACTACAACAACAAAAAATTTATTTATTTATTTTTTTTTAAATATATATTAATGGAATTTTTGACTGACGATTGAAATTTAGCAATTAAAAATAAATATATAATTAATTAATTAATTCAATTATTCTACAGCTGGTTTATGATTTCGTTCTAATATAAATAGAGCAAGTAAAATTGTAAAAACTTTCATAGCAAAAGTAGCAAAACTCCAGAAATATATGCGAACATAAAAAAGTCAAGCTTTGGATCAGTTGGTTAAGGTGCGCTAATTCTGAGCTTCACATGTGGCAGGACCCTAGTTCGATTCCTGGTACTTGCAGTCTGAAAAATAATTATTTACGAATAATTAATTACAAGAATTATTTCCAAGACCACTGATGATGGGTATTTGGCAATACTCGAAACAGCTGTATGGTCAGCCAAAATTTCAATTAATTAAAATAATATAAAAAAATAAATTTTTGTAGTTGTAGTTCACTACTGTTCGAAAAAACCTCTTTATAAGGTTTTCATTTAAAAAATTGAAAAATATCTATTATACTTTATTTTTACACAAATATATTTAATTAAAAAAAGTCTTAATGTACTAACAACTATAAAATATATATAAAATGGTTTTTTTATATATTTGTATTTAGGCTATAGCTCCCTTCTTGTTAAATAATAAAACTTTAATATTCTTTATTAAACTCTGGAGTTTACCTTAAGAGTCATCATCAGGATTACGATTATAAGTTACTATTATTAAAAATGCATAAACGTCCTCCTCTTTGTTCTATTATTTAATAAGAAGGGACCTTTTGCCAGAATAAAAGTATATAAAAAAAGAACATTTTAATAAACAGGTTGAAAAATAAATTTAAATAAAAAAATTTTATATATAAAATATATTTCTTAACTTTACATATCTAAATTAAAATTAAAAATTGCTACTTTAATAATTTATATTATGTGTTTTTCTTATTATATCAAAAACCTCTTGTAAATTTGGCGGCACTTTGAAGAATCTTAAACGTTCCTCCATACTGCTAAAATCAACTTTCTCCAACTAAAAAATTAAAACAATAATTAATTTCAATGATTTAAGTAATATCATATATAAATCTAAACATACTTCATCACATGAATCCGTACCCGTTGGATCATCCAATGCCAAACGCTCAGCAAATGAAACTATACCACACCAAGTACGAAAATCTATATCACGTAATTTTATATCTTCGTTCTCATAATCCAATAATCGCAACATATTTTTTATATTTATTTCTGTGCCATGAAACTCTAAAACATCTTCCAAAGCCTGTGGCAACACTGACATTGACATTGTACGTTCCACATACTCAGGACGTGGTAATTGTATAATCTCTTCTTCTTCCTTTGTTGAAGTGGTACTCTGCTCATCGATCTTAGAACCCGTTTCACTATCTTCTGGTGCATTGTAATATTTAAGAAAGACTCTCTTATAAAGTCTTTTACGCTGTTGTGAGACCCAAACAAATTTACTTAAATAATCAAGCACTGTCATTTCTAAAAATAGTTTTAATAACATTAAAACCTTATTCTTACTATAAACTATTTATTTACTTTCTAAAGATCTCAGATTAAATGGTACTTCGAACCGTGTTGCTGATTTTGAAAATTTACGTGGCATTTTTTTCTCAGCAAAAGTTAATTTTTCAACTTCCTCCTCAATTGTGTTAGCTGGCTTCGGTTTAGGTGGTATGTACTTGATAGCTTCTCTTAAAGCACGATTAAGCTAAGATTAAGTTTTAATTTCCATTAGTTAATAGAATAGTCACAATAAATGATATACAGTTAGGAGCAAAACTTACATATCTTCCAAAAGTATTTTCAATCACATCTATATCCAAGTCAATTTTAATAGCCTGAAAAGCATCATCAGTAAGAAAACTTCCTTTTAATAGAAGCGGATCACTTTCTCGTTTTTCCTTGTCTGGCATAAGACTAACTGAATTTGGTATAAGACTTGGTCTTGTACTAGGATTTAAGGAATCTGGCCCTAAAGTAGCTATTTGTGTTTCTGGATCTTCACTCAAGTGAAACGTCGTTGTCGCTTATGAAAGTATTTACATGAAATATATAAATACCTTATTCATACGTTTATAATATACCTGTTGTTGGTTTAAGTTTCTTGCGCTTCTTGCCACGTCTTACGTCTTCCTCAATATCAGTAAAATCTCGATCATTAATACATGTCTTTGGTATTTTCTTATCCTCATCTTTCTCTCCTTCTTGCTTACCTACCACATCTAATGAGGATTTAGGCCTATGCTCTTCAGATTTTTGTCGTTTTGGTTTTTTTCCTTCCAAAGCGTCAGCGCTTTTGGGTTTCTTATCTTTCTGTTCAACATCTAGCGCACTTTGTGACATATCTGAAGAGGGTTTCCAATAAAGTGTTTCTTGTGAGTGCGATCTTCGTAAATCCAAAATAATTTTTTTTCTCTTAATAATTTCATTTTTTCCCAACTCAGGTGTGATACAGCGACGATTATTTAGGAAAGAACCGCCACTATTACGTGTATGTATGCTAGTCACGGTTGGTGTAGGTGTCAGTGGGCGTGAATCGGTGTCCGTGTAGCGTCGAAATAAATCTTCTGGAATATTATCTGTTTCATGCAGCTGCACATTATCGCGTTTATCTTTAGCACTTTTGCCATCTGTTCCCTAAAGTATAGTATAGTATGTCGGTGTCACACTTGCGTTTTGATAAATTAATTTTTAACGTTGCTTTACTTACAATTGAGGTTTTTAATTGACTTATAATGTGTTTTACTTCCGTGGGTGCGGGATGATTGCATAGAACTGAACAACCTTTCGCAAATGGATTGAAAAGACCACCGAAAGGCCGCAATGACAGTGGCATTGGCTGTGCCTCAAATTGCTTTGGTAAACGTTCCGATGAAATGTGTTTTTGCTGTACATGTCATATTTGAGATAATTTTAATTTCATTTAATAAAAGAATTAATTAACATATTTGAATATACATAAATTAATAATTTTGTATAAATAAAATAAAAAATTAATTATTAGTTTGCATATAATTTCAAATATTATTTTTATTACCTTTGTGGCAGTAGTATGAGACTTCTGTGGTGTTGGAACTAACCCCGTTCTACTTCTGGTATTCATATTAAAAATATATTATATTTTATAAAAAAAATATATCAATTATTTTTAATAATTTAATTATGTTTTTGTTGTTTATATGGAAAAAGTTTACTTTTTACTATTTTTTTCCATTTCTGGTTATATCTAAACAAAAATGATTGTTTATTTTTATAAACAAACAGGGTTACCATAGTATTACTTTTCGTGTGTTTTAAGCTTATAAATTAGTACAAAATCGTAACAACAAAAAATAGACTGTTATTTGATAATATGTTGCTCCGAAAAATCATAGAATATTGAATTTAAAAAATAAAGATCCGAATATATTTTCTTGAGATTTTCATAAGATCAGGCTAACTAAACAATGTGAAGCATTATTGATTTGATTGATAATATAAAAATTAATATAGAGCATTTTTAAGTAAGGTATGAAATTTTAACGAGAAAGAAAGCGAAATTAATTTGAGTAAATGGGTCAAATATTTGTAATTCTGAAAACTTGTTAGAAATATTTTTTTACAGTTCCAATTTTCCATAACATTCAAATATTTGAGACTGTAACTTTTGAATGGCGCACAGACGGTTTACTTCTAGAGCTGAAATGGTCAATGGCTTGTCCACCATCAGGTATCGATCGAATTAAACTTTTTTGCAGGCAAAGCATTACCATTCATTCAAAACAAATTACCAAACCAACGAAGTCATCACGAAGTTTTTATACCTTTAACTGTGTCAATATCGTGGTGCTGGTCATACAGCTCATCGTTCCATGTAATTCAATTTTTCTTTCGTCTTAGCTTCTCTGCTGCTAATTCTTTCTGTTTATTTTGGAATATTCTCCTAGCCTTTGCTCCGTACAGCTGGACAAGCATGATAAGAAACTTGCAGAGTGTTTTTCGAGAAAAGATTCTTATTCTTTGTACCTACCTAGTCCAAAGTGACTCTATTAGTAAAAGTAATACTTTATTGAATCTCTATGATGACGTCATTTATAGAGTTTGCGTTGTTTCCCAGATAAACAAAGTCTTTGACCACTGCGTACTTATATTTGTCAGAAATGACATGAGATAGCTGTACTGATGGCTTGTGGTGTTGTTCCCTACATGATCATCTACAAATGTAAAAGTAAACTATTATCTATACATTTAGACCAGTAATTCTCAACCTTTTTATGACCTAGGACCACTATGTTAATTTTGGTTTTAATAAGGACCACAAAGTTCAAGAATAATGAACTGTATGATTATTATATATTTTATGTATCTCTGGTTTAATGTATAATGAATTGTGGAAGTACATAGGTACATTATACATATAGGCTATAAAATAGATATATAATTACTTGCAAATTTCTTGTGCTTATTCATAATAAGTAATTGAGGTGGACAAACTACAAACTATGTATCCGTTAAAACACAATTTTTACCCATCTCGCGGACCACCGGTTGGAAACCATTGATTTAGACAAATACGGTCTAATCATACCACCAGTCTTAAATAGCACCAATCGTTTTCAAAAATGCACTGGTGTGTATATTTATATGTTTTATCTTCCTTTGTTCTTATTTTCTCAAATAACTTGCGTCTCCATCATTAGTAAGAATGTGTTTTTTGTTAAAACGTGTAATTGAGAATTCTTTGTTCCCCAACACCACTCAAGCTATTGGCTTATGAAAAAGTTATAATTAAAATCTCACTGTTAAATGAATTAATTTTATGTTCTGAACTTTTAAAATACTTCATTTCATGTCACATAAAATTCTCACCAAAAAAAAAAAATTATTATTCGTTGCACATTTCCACAAAGTGCTCATAAATTAAAAAAATTCATAAAAGCAACTTGAGAGAAATTATATTTCAAAAAAAAAAACAAAATATTAAAAATCCACTCCATATCTAAAAAAGCGACACTAGGCGCGTAAAAAAATTCGGAATATGCATTAAAAAAATTGTAATAATCAAGCTTAAATAATATTCATTATATGTGTTTCACTAGAGAGCTTACAAGTACAAATTTGGTCCAGAATTACACATATGCATCATAAGATGTATATCGTGCACCCTTAAGTGCATATATACGCCTTTGCATATTTATAAACGCGTACGTAAATGACCAACCACATGCACACTTTTAGCAAATTATAAAAATTTATTACCAAAAAGAAAGTAAAATAGCATAAAATAAATTATTTAAAAAAGGCAAATCAAAAACGGAAAAAATGGGTAAAAAGGGAAAACGCATGTAAATACATTTTTTTCCATCTTACCACTGGAAAATTATAGAAATGGACACCAATGTCCATCCGCCGGATATAAAATGTAACTAAATCGCTGAGCATTGGGATAATAAATACAGAAGTACCATGTATATATGTTTGTATGTAATACGTATATTTAAGTTTGGGTTCCGTTTAAAAAAAGTTTAAAAATTATGTGAATATTAGTTATTTTTCTCTTCTTTTTTGCAGTTCTCCTAAAATTAGTTAAAAGGAAATAAATGGAACATAATATTTTTTGTGCTGTCACAAATTATCAGGGAATGTAATATAATGTATATTTTTTTTAGTTGTAAAACTACTCAAGTAACTGCATTAGTTGCTTCTTAGTACATATTCATAAATTTTTTATATAGTAAATGATTTTTAAAAATTTTTGCAAAAAATACGCCCGCCTACGTATTTTATTTTCATCATATATTCTTTCTTACCCTGTGATTCTATTTTCATATATATATTATTATAAATTGATTATTGTACTACAATTAAATATATATATAATGATTCGTTTTACTACATAAAAATCTTTAAAAACATCACTAGTGAAATAAAAACACGTTCACATTGCCTTCATTAAGACCGCTAAATTTTATTCATCATACAAGAAGTTTTCGTGTAAATTACTTCATTATAAATAAATTAACTAAATTAAGACGAAAAATGTGAAATGCAACCATAAAAAATATGTATATTTTCTAAAAAGGAAATGATCCAAATTTGATCAGATGGTTTAAGGTGCGCTGACTCTGAGCTTCAAATTTGAAAGGGCACGAGTTCGGTTTCTAGTACTTACAGTCTCAAAAAAAATTATTTACGAATAATTAAATCCAAAAATTATTTCCAAGACCACTGATGATGGGTATTTGGCAATACTCGAAACATCTGTATGGTCAGCCAAAAATTCAATTAATTAATATAGAATTAAAATGAATTTTTGTTGTTGTAGTTCACTACTTTTTAAAAAAACCTGTTTATGAAATTTAATATATAAAACTAAAAGTAAGCGAGTAATAATGGCATACTAAAGAAAAACTAACTATTTAGTAAAATTTTTTGTTATTAACGAAATATGTATAATTGATCAATTAAAAAAATGAAAATAAATAATTTCCAAAGAAATTTGGAAATATAACCACTTTTCCACTTTAATATAATCACTTTTCTTTCTATCAATATTTTTTTATTTTCTGATATAACAACATTTTGCAATGGATGCATAAACAAAAGAAAGCTCTTCAATAGCTTTTTTGACATATAAAAGATTTTTTAAATGCATAAATTCATTTATAATAATGTGAACGCTCTTCTTTAAACTCATTAAAATAAACTAAGCAGCAATATGAACACTTTGCTTTTCCTTTTAATTATAAAGTAAAAGTATTTATTTCAGTCACTCATAAAATCAGTACTCAATTTGAGTTAATAACAATATTAACTTGAAGCATTTTTTAAATGTGTTTTTCAATAATTTTCAGTAATCGCCATTAGGGAATCTATAGTTTGTTTGAAAGTGGATAATATGTTTGACAGAAATATACACATACTATCAAACAGTCAAGCTGTTTTAAAGTTCTTGACTTCTGTCGAATTTACATATAGGGCGGTTATTGACTGCTACACATCTCTAAACTAAATGTGGACGCAGCTCAATATTTCTCTTGTCTAGATCCCCGGTCAGAGGGATATTTCCGGGAATTATAAAGCAAACAAGCAAACCAGAAGGGGTAGCCATCTGTATGCAATTGGCCACCTCCATCAAAACGAAATTCAACGCTCTCATTGAGAGGCCCCGTAATGTTATCACTCTTGTGACGGATTTACTTACAGGTCATTGTAGATTAAGTAACCATTCTAGAAGATTAAATATCTTCTTCAATTATACCGCACGCAACAAGAAGAATAAGAAGGGAGCAATAAGAAGGGCCAAGAGCTCCAGATGGTTTTTAGTCCCGAGTTTTTCCGTTATACGGTAGCAAAATGGGCCAATAGGCTTAAGTGAATGCCCTTTAGATCGCCGGTATAACTTAACCTAACTTAGAGCACCAAAAAATGAAAAGTAAGTAATAAAAAGTGCTAACTAACTGCACGAAAAAGTTTTTTTATTAATATCACTGTTCGTTAACAAAATTTACTTCTGAATAAATTAGCCTTCGACTGAGCAACATCAATATTTAATATATATTATGATTTAATAAAATATTAGTGAAGCTTTCTAGTTCTGAAAACATTAATTACTTGTTCTTTATCGCGAATTTATTCTTTCTATCAAATTCAATGTTCTTTCAGTTCATAATTATAATAAATATTGTAAAACAGCGCACTAAATTATATCCCTTTTATCTTGCATGTAATTTATATTATTTTTATTTCCAAGTATTTAACATAAGTAATAATAATACTTCTCGTATTGTGCATTTGCATATAATTTTTTTTTAATTTGTTCCTAACTGGAAAAAATTATTATCCTTCACGCTTAATATGCTCAAAAACGGAAACCGTCATTTGTAGACGACGACCGCCACCCACAAGAGCAGAGAAAGATTATTTTTTTTACCGCACATACAATGTACATTCAAACTGCATATTTGCCTCATTCAACTTACATATGTGCAAGTATTTATTTTGTTTTTACATTTTTTATGAAATTAGTGTTTTTTATATATTCACCAATTTTTATTAAAATAATAAAAAGAACTTTTTTTTTAATGAAAGCACATACTTACATCGCAATAGCGATGAAAAACGCGATGCTAAAACATAAATGCATCCCGGTAGCAGCTTGTACGTAATACGATCCATTCCAGTACCAAACAAGCGACTTGCAAAAAAGGAGTAATGACAGAAAAAAATTGTTTGAAAAAAATGGAATTGGAGACCACTTTTTCGTATTAAATATATTTCCTACATTTTTCGCCCATTTTTTCCGCTACTGAACTTTTGTTTCCTGTCACATCGTCATTGCAATATCTTTGGTTTACAAAGCTACTCCTGCTGCTACCGAATTCTGTTCCCTCACATGCATCCACTTTTTTCTCTACTTTGCTTTTGCCTTTTAATGCTGATTATAATTCCGCTGACCATTTCGTATTTATTTGAAGAAGTTAAAATAAAAATAAAGAAAAGCATAATGGATAAAATGAAATGTTGAAAAAATTCTTAACCAATATATAATTTACATAAATAACATTCTAAAATTTAAACATACATATATATCATGTTTTAAGTATATATATGTAAAGCATATCGCACCAATGTGCTTTAGCCTAAAAGATTGCTCAGCCGGGGAAATGGAAAAAATCATATATCCATTTTTAATATTAGGAAATTCAAGATTAAAAGACACTGTAACTAACATTCAGTTACTATTATCAGTAATATTTCCGACTGTCGGGGGCGCTTGTTACTACCAACTGGCAACAACAAGCCACTGATCGGGCTGCGCTACTCGACGCGTTCAAGGACGAATCACGTCTGTAATGGCCAACTAAGTAAGTAAGTAAGTAATATTTCCGAAACTGGCAAAAGATAAGGGATTCAACCTTGAAGATGATTTCTTTGACCAAGAAATGAAAAGAAACATATTGGTGGGGGTGTCAACTTTCAATATCACAAAATAAAAGGTATCAAAAGACTCTGTACCTAAAAAACGTGCAGTCACTAATATCACTAATGTTTTCAACAAACTGCCTTTGCTATTTATTTTAACAACCAACATACTTATACATTTCTAATACCAAAAATGTTCACTAATATTTTGAGTTTTAAACGTTCGTAAATGTATACGTACATAAAAAAACAAATACCAATTTTATGGTTGGACATCACTCTATATATATGGTTATATCTCTATACGAGGGTCACTATTTTTATTTTGGGCCTTAGCAACACTAATTGTTGTCAGATATCTCAACGGGACATCTCGATAAGATAGTTTGATTTTTTTTATGGGTGCGTGGTCAAATTGCAAACAAATGCCTGCATATCGCTTCTTATCCTTTACCAAATAGTTCGGCACAAGAAGAACTCAGTGCCAATTTGCATGATGTCAATGATATGCCCAGATTATTTAGGTGTTTCCAGTGGTTTCCTGAAGCACCCCATTTGGCAAGCTCATCTTTGGCTGTACCTTCCTCCATATTTTCTCACATTCCTGTCTGCTGCATCATTTTCGAACTAATTTAATTATTTTAAAATTATTTCTACCACTACTACGATTTGAATAACTCGTAGTAAGCAATATATTTCATAGGGGTTAATAATTCCCTGAATCTTTATCTTATACAAGTTTCTTAACTCGTCATGGTATTATCATCTCCAATTTCGTTTTTATCTACTGAACTAAATATTCTTCTAAGCTCTTTTCTTAAGAAACCGATACTATAATACAACAACGAAGATAGAAAAGATATTGAAAATGACGATGTCGAGGTACTAACACGTCTAGTAGTTTTAATTTAAATTTGTTAAAAAAAAATTAAAGAAATTGCGCTTGCTTATAAAAGAATTCCCTTTCGAAAGCGAAAGAATAATTACCAATATTTTAAACAAAAAACGAGTGATAGCAAAAATTATTTTGTTAAGTTCTGGGTACTCTAACAGTTCCTGGCAAATCATTACATCGTTTTAATGTTACAACCATCCTATTACTAAATATGCATCCAACATCTTTTTTATTTTCCAAATTCCAAAAAAATCTCAAAGGACAGAGATGTTAACAAATAGATAAGTAAATAGATAGATGTAAATAGCTGTTTACGAATAGAAATAGAAACGATAGAGGAGAAATCGGTAAAAGTTAAGGTCATACCTTCCAAAAAAGTATGTCTATACTCCCTATTAATATTAAAGATTCAATTAATAGTTTTCAAAAAATCACAATTACTATTTTTATCCTTTCCGAAAGAAACTTAAAACATATCAGAAATCTTTCTTTCCAAATGTCCTTATAAATGAAATATAATCACATATATTTCCTTGAAATTGAAATAATTAAAAATTATTAACTTCATTTCAACCGTTGTCATATTTACTTTTATTTATTACGATTTTATTCATCTTTTCGACCATTTTGAACTGTTCGGAATAAGTTCAAAACTTTAATGTCTTTTCAATGTTCAACTGTCTTCATGTCTTTTGTCGCTTCCAAGCCATTTTCCGCTGTTTTATCTACAGCCCAGCGCTGAGTACTGAGTACGTATATTTCTTTTGATATTGTTACCCCTTTCATTCCACAATTTTTATTTGCATTTAATTAATTAATTTATGGAATTTTCTTTTCATAAAAAATGTATATAGAAAATAATAATACAGCGCACTAAATAATCAGGCGTACGAAATGGCGACAAAGAAGTTCGCTTCCGGCAAACTTTTTGACCGCTGTGTAAAAGTGTAAAAAGTTGAACATTTCAGCTCAGCTCCGCTCGGCTCAGCAAGTGGAAATGGCAACACTGAAGTGTACATTAACTTAATTTTTTTAATTGAGTAAAAATGTGGTTGATAATAAAATAAAAAAGTATAAATAATAGAAAACAATAGCGAAAATGAAAATGAAAATGTAAAATATAAACGAAAATGGCAGACACCTGTGGAAATTTGTATCTCGAACGAAGGCGACTCACACACACATCCACACACAAATCTACATAATTAAGAAATATGAATTTTAAAATTGTGGCAACTACTTTTGCAGCGCTTATATTTGGTGCAACTAATTGGAATATATTGCACTTATTAAAGGTTTTGAAGTAGATGTTCCTTTTAACTTTTAGTACCAGTAGTTTACGAATAATTCAATACAATTTAAACAGGAAACAAAATTAGTTTTAATTAATCTATTCACAGAGACAGCTTACATTATTCAATTATTGGAATAATTAATGGAATATCCATTATTAACTACCAAAACTTCTTTCAAGGCATATTTTAGATTGTCTTTTGTGATAGGAAATGTAATTCGCATACATATCTTTGCAGCAGTTATATTCCATGGATCCCACAATTATTGTTGGCCCACGAATTTTATTTATTTATAAATAAATGTATAATGAATCTCTGTAAATCAATATTTGAAAGAGAAAATATTACATAGTGAACTTAGAGTTCTCCCTTTGAACTTAGTGTAAATTACTAAGTCCTATCTCTTTGATAAATAATGATAAAGTCTTAGATTGTGCATCCACTCTCGTGTTTGTATTAGTGCAGAGCACCTCTCTAGCATATGCTGCACGGTATTTTTCTCCTGTTCGCAGAACCTGCGTATTTCATTGAAGACGATTCCTGTTTGTTTCAACTTAATCACAACGACAATATCCTACCAGAATTTTCAAATTGTTTTTCGTTTATTTCAGATTATATATATTAATTTAATAATAATGTCTTAGATTCCACCTAAAACTTTCTTTTGTGTTTGTATTAGTGCAGAGCACCTTCCTAGCATGTGCTTCGTGGTTTTCTTCTTCAGTTTCAGAACCTGCAATTACATTGGAACGATTCCTGATTTATTTAACTTAATCACAATGACATTTCCTACCAGAATTCTCAAATTGAAATTTTCGTTAATTTCAGATTATTTCTATTCGTTTAATTTTAAACATTGTATCTTCGGCCCAATGGCTCTTGCCACGGGCTCACTTATCAGTGTTTGAGTGATCTGTGTACTAGGTTTCCATGTTCTGATTTGTTTTGCAAATTTTTACATATGTATGCTCTGACGCATATTTGTTACTAGGTTTAGATTTATCCTTTTGGCATTGATAATTCATAAAATTTTTTTTTCAACTTCTTAAAAATCATAGACCATTTGTTTTATTATTTCACTCTCTATCACAAATTCGCTTTTTTTTCTATCTGTTAGGGAAGTGAAAAGTATTGGGTTTTATCATTATAATGTTAGGTAACACACAAAACTCGAGAGAATTTTTACTAAATAGATTTGATTTCAAAAGAAATGTTTTAATATTGAGTTTTACATGACGAATATTTTTTGTCTCAACTCAATATAAACTTTTTTTATATATCTGTCCCTTACTCACATTGATAATAGAATAATAAAAAATGAAAGGGAAAATAAGTACTGATATAATATTAATATGTATTAAGATGTGTCCATCATATATAACACAATATGTCATTTTAATATTATTATTTGTCATTATGGATACAGCTCATGGATACCCACTGCAAATCTTCTTGTACAGAAGACTCTTTTTAATGAACTTGAATTGAATTACTTCATATTCTTAAGCAATACCTACATACAAATCGCATAAAAGGGCTTTATAAACTATATATAAAGTATATAAACTATATAGATAGGTAGCCGGCAAACGACTAAAACGCCGTCTATATAAAACTGTAAGCTTTATATATATAATATAATTGTTATACATTCCTATGTAATGAAAAAATTTAAAATAGAGTTAAATAAAGCTAAAATACTACTACTACTACTAGATAATTTAATAATTTTTTTATAATCATGAGATTTTCTTAAAAATACAAAAAAGTGTATGAAAAAGTTTTTTTGTCTTTGTTTTAATTTTAATTCAAATGCTTTAGATTTCATTAAGAGACAGATCCATATTTCAGTTTGTTTAAGCGCCCAACATAAATCAGTGCATTTTTCCGGTTTTTTGTTTTATAGCACATCCTGAAAAAACAAATCCCCTGTCAATTGTTTACCACCAGCTCTTTCAAACGCGGCTGACATTTATCTAACGGTAACCTTTCGCTGAAATATAACAAGTCAAACTGGCAGATAAAATATGTAGCATTTTTTTTTTTTTTTGTGGCTCTCGATACAGTGTTTCGGTTAAACCGCTTTTAACTGCGGTTTACCGCAAAAACATTAAAAGCGTAAACCTTTTCAGTGTAAACAAAAACTGCATCGTGTGAAAAAAGGTCAATTTCGAAATCAAAACATTGAGAAAAAAGCGAATATTTGTATGCCAAAGGACCAATAAAAAAGCTAAAAAAGGAGCAAAACTACAAAAAGCACACAGTAGTAAACAATATTTGTAAATTGTTTGGCAAATCGCACGTTTACAAGCTACTAAGTCGTCCTGTTTGTTTTTGTTGGCAGTGTTGTTGTTAGTGTTGTTGTTGTTGGATATATAACATGCAATCCTTTGGTTGACTTGGTTGGTTAGTTATTTTACCGATGAGAAACGTGCCGATGCATAATCATCGAAGCTATTATCATTTATTTTCCAAAGTATATTCACACACACAGGACGCACAGGGGCAGCTACTGTATTTGCACCTGTGCACCAGTGAAAACTAAGCTCAAAATAATTGTATTATCTTAAAGGTTTCAGTTTAGAAATTTATCCAATTTTTGAATTTTTAACAATTAATTTATTTTTTGTAATAATTTTCTTTATTTATTTATTAAACTAAATACTGAATATAAATTATTGTTTTGAATAGAGAGGTTTTTATCGAACAGTAGTGTAAGTGCAACAACAAAAATTTTTATTATTATTTTATTATTATTTCTATTATTATACATTCATTTATATATTTTTGAAATTAATAAACTTTAGTGTTTTTGTTAAAATTAAAAAAAAATATAATTTTTAAAAATGTTATCATTTTTTCCTCCAAGGTTTGTCAGTTTATTTGGCATGAAATCTGTCTCTAAGTCTTTAAATTTGCTGAATATTGATAGAGTAGGTCTAAAAAAATAACAAAACTCTTATTCTCTAAATAGGTGTGAATGCATCCAATTTTCATAAATTAATAAAATCAGAAATGCAGAAATGCTGTCATAAGTATTCATTTATATTATTAAATTTTGAATATATTTCTCTACCCATTTTTTAATAATGTTTTTTCTATGTTTTTTATCCGGCTTAGGTCACTTTTTGTTAAAATTAAAATTCAACGATTGTTAAATATTTTTTAATATATTCTATATTTCGACTATGCTTGAGTCATCATCAGGTTTAGAATCTTACATGAATCAATATTAATAAAATCTATATCTAAATATCATCTTCATTCTATTGTCTGTATTGCACTCATATTATTTGTAAAACTATAAATAAGAAAGTCTGTATTTTAAAGATACTTTAACATAGAATAATTCTTCTTTGAAATCTTTTTACGCTATACCCATTTGAATTGGCTTATTTAAACAAAATTAGTAAAATTTGTTGGATTTGGATCTAATAAATAGTTGCAAGACCACTTATGATGGATATTTGACAATACTCGCAATAACTATATGGTTAATCAAAATTCAATTAATTAATAATAATAAAATTTTGTTGTTGCAATTCACTATTGTTCGAAACACCTCTATATTTTTCTAATGAATATTCTATTATGAAAAATTGTTGAATTGAGTATTAAACTCGGTGAGTTAAATATTGAACTTGGTGAGCCCAATGATCTGATTGTATTCCCAAAAAAGGCTGTTTCCTTCTTAATCCCTTTGTTGAATGTAACAACTTGTGTGGGTGCATAATCTTTAATCGCTTTGATTGACTTTGATTTTCACTAATATAAACATTTAATAAACACTCACTGAACAATTTTTTGATAATGGTGCACATCTTGCTATAGGAGATTGTTTCCTATGATTAGAACATAAGGTCGGTAGTTCCAGTCCGTGTTATAGGCAGCGCTTAAATCAATAAATGCCACGCCGGTTTTTGCTCAATTTCTATAAATTAAGTTATATATACGGATTATTAAGTGCAGCTACATTTGTTTCCCTAAGAACCTGTTGCTTTATGCAAGCCAATAGCCTTAAAAATTTACAATTAGCCTTCCAGCACACACGTCGTTCATATTTATAACGACCAGAAACTAATTTCATTATGTGAAAGACCAGTTCTATTGAGATCTAAAGTTACTCTGGCAATTGAAATTTGGATATCTTTAATGCTGATATCAATGAGAGGTCTTCCAAAACGTGGAAGGTTTGCAAACAAATATTGTTTGAAAAAGATAGATTTTACTACGGTTCAAATTATCTCATTTTTTAAATAAATTTTTTACATATTTTCAAGTAATTATTAAATTGATAGACGTACAATGAGTTGCAATTATATTTACAACAATGGATATAATTGTCCAACCAATATCATCCGTTCATAGTGTACATCTGTTAAATTCACAATAGTGAAATTGCAAAAACGAAAATAATAACAAAAATTTGTTGTTGCAATTTCACTAACTTTCAATTGAAAACAATAGTTTATGTTAAGAATTTAGTTTCTTTCATCAAAACAGATGTTAAAAATTAATCAATTCCCATAAATATCTCTACAGAGTTTCATTCGATGAGTTCAAAATTTCAATACTAGTTTTCTTATAGATGGACAGGAGAAGATTGCTAGGTCAATTCGTCTTTTCGAACTGATCAACAAAATATATACAGTTTAATATGTTGGCATATAATATCTTGTGATCGAAAAAGAACTTATTCGTTCTTTTTTTGAATTCCCGCGCTTATCCAATCGGTAAATTTTTTTTTTCACGCTGGTAACACTATTATATACATTCTGTCAAAGGTTAACGCATATCGTAGGATTAGTTTTTGTTTGACGTCTATACAAAGAAGTCGAAAAATTTT
>NC_051846.1:152772791-152784576 GCF_002237135.1 Teleopsis dalmanni | reverse complement strand
TACATAGGTACATTATACATATAGGCTATAAAATAGATATATAATTACTTGCAAATTTCTTGTGCTTATTCATAATAAGTAATTGAGGTGGACAAACTACAAACTATGTATCCGTTAAAACACAATTTTTACCCATCTCGCGGACCACCGGTTGGAAACCATTGATTTAGACAAATACGGTCTAATCATACCACCAGTCTTAAATAGCACCAATCGTTTTCAAAAATGCACTGGTGTGTATATTTATATGTTTTATCTTCCTTTGTTCTTATTTTCTCAAATAACTTGCGTCTCCATCATTAGTAAGAATGTGTTTTTTGTTAAAACGTGTAATTGAGAATTCTTTGTTCCCCAACACCACTCAAGCTATTGGCTTATGAAAAAGTTATAATTAAAATCTCACTGTTAAATGAATTAATTTTATGTTCTGAACTTTTAAAATACTTCATTTCATGTCACATAAAATTCTCACCAAAAAAAAAAAATTATTATTCGTTGCACATTTCCACAAAGTGCTCATAAATTAAAAAAATTCATAAAAGCAACTTGAGAGAAATTATATTTCAAAAAAAAAAACAAAATATTAAAAATCCACTCCATATCTAAAAAAGCGACACTAGGCGCGTAAAAAAATTCGGAATATGCATTAAAAAAATTGTAATAATCAAGCTTAAATAATATTCATTATATGTGTTTCACTAGAGAGCTTACAAGTACAAATTTGGTCCAGAATTACACATATGCATCATAAGATGTATATCGTGCACCCTTAAGTGCATATATACGCCTTTGCATATTTATAAACGCGTACGTAAATGACCAACCACATGCACACTTTTAGCAAATTATAAAAATTTATTACCAAAAAGAAAGTAAAATAGCATAAAATAAATTATTTAAAAAAGGCAAATCAAAAACGGAAAAAATGGGTAAAAAGGGAAAACGCATGTAAATACATTTTTTTCCATCTTACCACTGGAAAATTATAGAAATGGACACCAATGTCCATCCGCCGGATATAAAATGTAACTAAATCGCTGAGCATTGGGATAATAAATACAGAAGTACCATGTATATATGTTTGTATGTAATACGTATATTTAAGTTTGGGTTCCGTTTAAAAAAAGTTTAAAAATTATGTGAATATTAGTTATTTTTCTCTTCTTTTTTGCAGTTCTCCTAAAATTAGTTAAAAGGAAATAAATGGAACATAATATTTTTTGTGCTGTCACAAATTATCAGGGAATGTAATATAATGTATATTTTTTTTAGTTGTAAAACTACTCAAGTAACTGCATTAGTTGCTTCTTAGTACATATTCATAAATTTTTTATATAGTAAATGATTTTTAAAAATTTTTGCAAAAAATACGCCCGCCTACGTATTTTATTTTCATCATATATTCTTTCTTACCCTGTGATTCTATTTTCATATATATATTATTATAAATTGATTATTGTACTACAATTAAATATATATATAATGATTCGTTTTACTACATAAAAATCTTTAAAAACATCACTAGTGAAATAAAAACACGTTCACATTGCCTTCATTAAGACCGCTAAATTTTATTCATCATACAAGAAGTTTTCGTGTAAATTACTTCATTATAAATAAATTAACTAAATTAAGACGAAAAATGTGAAATGCAACCATAAAAAATATGTATATTTTCTAAAAAGGAAATGATCCAAATTTGATCAGATGGTTTAAGGTGCGCTGACTCTGAGCTTCAAATTTGAAAGGGCACGAGTTCGGTTTCTAGTACTTACAGTCTCAAAAAAAATTATTTACGAATAATTAAATCCAAAAATTATTTCCAAGACCACTGATGATGGGTATTTGGCAATACTCGAAACATCTGTATGGTCAGCCAAAAATTCAATTAATTAATATAGAATTAAAATGAATTTTTGTTGTTGTAGTTCACTACTTTTTAAAAAAACCTGTTTATGAAATTTAATATATAAAACTAAAAGTAAGCGAGTAATAATGGCATACTAAAGAAAAACTAACTATTTAGTAAAATTTTTTGTTATTAACGAAATATGTATAATTGATCAATTAAAAAAATGAAAATAAATAATTTCCAAAGAAATTTGGAAATATAACCACTTTTCCACTTTAATATAATCACTTTTCTTTCTATCAATATTTTTTTATTTTCTGATATAACAACATTTTGCAATGGATGCATAAACAAAAGAAAGCTCTTCAATAGCTTTTTTGACATATAAAAGATTTTTTAAATGCATAAATTCATTTATAATAATGTGAACGCTCTTCTTTAAACTCATTAAAATAAACTAAGCAGCAATATGAACACTTTGCTTTTCCTTTTAATTATAAAGTAAAAGTATTTATTTCAGTCACTCATAAAATCAGTACTCAATTTGAGTTAATAACAATATTAACTTGAAGCATTTTTTAAATGTGTTTTTCAATAATTTTCAGTAATCGCCATTAGGGAATCTATAGTTTGTTTGAAAGTGGATAATATGTTTGACAGAAATATACACATACTATCAAACAGTCAAGCTGTTTTAAAGTTCTTGACTTCTGTCGAATTTACATATAGGGCGGTTATTGACTGCTACACATCTCTAAACTAAATGTGGACGCAGCTCAATATTTCTCTTGTCTAGATCCCCGGTCAGAGGGATATTTCCGGGAATTATAAAGCAAACAAGCAAACCAGAAGGGGTAGCCATCTGTATGCAATTGGCCACCTCCATCAAAACGAAATTCAACGCTCTCATTGAGAGGCCCCGTAATGTTATCACTCTTGTGACGGATTTACTTACAGGTCATTGTAGATTAAGTAACCATTCTAGAAGATTAAATATCTTCTTCAATTATACCGCACGCAACAAGAAGAATAAGAAGGGAGCAATAAGAAGGGCCAAGAGCTCCAGATGGTTTTTAGTCCCGAGTTTTTCCGTTATACGGTAGCAAAATGGGCCAATAGGCTTAAGTGAATGCCCTTTAGATCGCCGGTATAACTTAACCTAACTTAGAGCACCAAAAAATGAAAAGTAAGTAATAAAAAGTGCTAACTAACTGCACGAAAAAGTTTTTTTATTAATATCACTGTTCGTTAACAAAATTTACTTCTGAATAAATTAGCCTTCGACTGAGCAACATCAATATTTAATATATATTATGATTTAATAAAATATTAGTGAAGCTTTCTAGTTCTGAAAACATTAATTACTTGTTCTTTATCGCGAATTTATTCTTTCTATCAAATTCAATGTTCTTTCAGTTCATAATTATAATAAATATTGTAAAACAGCGCACTAAATTATATCCCTTTTATCTTGCATGTAATTTATATTATTTTTATTTCCAAGTATTTAACATAAGTAATAATAATACTTCTCGTATTGTGCATTTGCATATAATTTTTTTTTAATTTGTTCCTAACTGGAAAAAATTATTATCCTTCACGCTTAATATGCTCAAAAACGGAAACCGTCATTTGTAGACGACGACCGCCACCCACAAGAGCAGAGAAAGATTATTTTTTTTACCGCACATACAATGTACATTCAAACTGCATATTTGCCTCATTCAACTTACATATGTGCAAGTATTTATTTTGTTTTTACATTTTTTATGAAATTAGTGTTTTTTATATATTCACCAATTTTTATTAAAATAATAAAAAGAACTTTTTTTTTAATGAAAGCACATACTTACATCGCAATAGCGATGAAAAACGCGATGCTAAAACATAAATGCATCCCGGTAGCAGCTTGTACGTAATACGATCCATTCCAGTACCAAACAAGCGACTTGCAAAAAAGGAGTAATGACAGAAAAAAATTGTTTGAAAAAAATGGAATTGGAGACCACTTTTTCGTATTAAATATATTTCCTACATTTTTCGCCCATTTTTTCCGCTACTGAACTTTTGTTTCCTGTCACATCGTCATTGCAATATCTTTGGTTTACAAAGCTACTCCTGCTGCTACCGAATTCTGTTCCCTCACATGCATCCACTTTTTTCTCTACTTTGCTTTTGCCTTTTAATGCTGATTATAATTCCGCTGACCATTTCGTATTTATTTGAAGAAGTTAAAATAAAAATAAAGAAAAGCATAATGGATAAAATGAAATGTTGAAAAAATTCTTAACCAATATATAATTTACATAAATAACATTCTAAAATTTAAACATACATATATATCATGTTTTAAGTATATATATGTAAAGCATATCGCACCAATGTGCTTTAGCCTAAAAGATTGCTCAGCCGGGGAAATGGAAAAAATCATATATCCATTTTTAATATTAGGAAATTCAAGATTAAAAGACACTGTAACTAACATTCAGTTACTATTATCAGTAATATTTCCGACTGTCGGGGGCGCTTGTTACTACCAACTGGCAACAACAAGCCACTGATCGGGCTGCGCTACTCGACGCGTTCAAGGACGAATCACGTCTGTAATGGCCAACTAAGTAAGTAAGTAAGTAATATTTCCGAAACTGGCAAAAGATAAGGGATTCAACCTTGAAGATGATTTCTTTGACCAAGAAATGAAAAGAAACATATTGGTGGGGGTGTCAACTTTCAATATCACAAAATAAAAGGTATCAAAAGACTCTGTACCTAAAAAACGTGCAGTCACTAATATCACTAATGTTTTCAACAAACTGCCTTTGCTATTTATTTTAACAACCAACATACTTATACATTTCTAATACCAAAAATGTTCACTAATATTTTGAGTTTTAAACGTTCGTAAATGTATACGTACATAAAAAAACAAATACCAATTTTATGGTTGGACATCACTCTATATATATGGTTATATCTCTATACGAGGGTCACTATTTTTATTTTGGGCCTTAGCAACACTAATTGTTGTCAGATATCTCAACGGGACATCTCGATAAGATAGTTTGATTTTTTTTATGGGTGCGTGGTCAAATTGCAAACAAATGCCTGCATATCGCTTCTTATCCTTTACCAAATAGTTCGGCACAAGAAGAACTCAGTGCCAATTTGCATGATGTCAATGATATGCCCAGATTATTTAGGTGTTTCCAGTGGTTTCCTGAAGCACCCCATTTGGCAAGCTCATCTTTGGCTGTACCTTCCTCCATATTTTCTCACATTCCTGTCTGCTGCATCATTTTCGAACTAATTTAATTATTTTAAAATTATTTCTACCACTACTACGATTTGAATAACTCGTAGTAAGCAATATATTTCATAGGGGTTAATAATTCCCTGAATCTTTATCTTATACAAGTTTCTTAACTCGTCATGGTATTATCATCTCCAATTTCGTTTTTATCTACTGAACTAAATATTCTTCTAAGCTCTTTTCTTAAGAAACCGATACTATAATACAACAACGAAGATAGAAAAGATATTGAAAATGACGATGTCGAGGTACTAACACGTCTAGTAGTTTTAATTTAAATTTGTTAAAAAAAAATTAAAGAAATTGCGCTTGCTTATAAAAGAATTCCCTTTCGAAAGCGAAAGAATAATTACCAATATTTTAAACAAAAAACGAGTGATAGCAAAAATTATTTTGTTAAGTTCTGGGTACTCTAACAGTTCCTGGCAAATCATTACATCGTTTTAATGTTACAACCATCCTATTACTAAATATGCATCCAACATCTTTTTTATTTTCCAAATTCCAAAAAAATCTCAAAGGACAGAGATGTTAACAAATAGATAAGTAAATAGATAGATGTAAATAGCTGTTTACGAATAGAAATAGAAACGATAGAGGAGAAATCGGTAAAAGTTAAGGTCATACCTTCCAAAAAAGTATGTCTATACTCCCTATTAATATTAAAGATTCAATTAATAGTTTTCAAAAAATCACAATTACTATTTTTATCCTTTCCGAAAGAAACTTAAAACATATCAGAAATCTTTCTTTCCAAATGTCCTTATAAATGAAATATAATCACATATATTTCCTTGAAATTGAAATAATTAAAAATTATTAACTTCATTTCAACCGTTGTCATATTTACTTTTATTTATTACGATTTTATTCATCTTTTCGACCATTTTGAACTGTTCGGAATAAGTTCAAAACTTTAATGTCTTTTCAATGTTCAACTGTCTTCATGTCTTTTGTCGCTTCCAAGCCATTTTCCGCTGTTTTATCTACAGCCCAGCGCTGAGTACTGAGTACGTATATTTCTTTTGATATTGTTACCCCTTTCATTCCACAATTTTTATTTGCATTTAATTAATTAATTTATGGAATTTTCTTTTCATAAAAAATGTATATAGAAAATAATAATACAGCGCACTAAATAATCAGGCGTACGAAATGGCGACAAAGAAGTTCGCTTCCGGCAAACTTTTTGACCGCTGTGTAAAAGTGTAAAAAGTTGAACATTTCAGCTCAGCTCCGCTCGGCTCAGCAAGTGGAAATGGCAACACTGAAGTGTACATTAACTTAATTTTTTTAATTGAGTAAAAATGTGGTTGATAATAAAATAAAAAAGTATAAATAATAGAAAACAATAGCGAAAATGAAAATGAAAATGTAAAATATAAACGAAAATGGCAGACACCTGTGGAAATTTGTATCTCGAACGAAGGCGACTCACACACACATCCACACACAAATCTACATAATTAAGAAATATGAATTTTAAAATTGTGGCAACTACTTTTGCAGCGCTTATATTTGGTGCAACTAATTGGAATATATTGCACTTATTAAAGGTTTTGAAGTAGATGTTCCTTTTAACTTTTAGTACCAGTAGTTTACGAATAATTCAATACAATTTAAACAGGAAACAAAATTAGTTTTAATTAATCTATTCACAGAGACAGCTTACATTATTCAATTATTGGAATAATTAATGGAATATCCATTATTAACTACCAAAACTTCTTTCAAGGCATATTTTAGATTGTCTTTTGTGATAGGAAATGTAATTCGCATACATATCTTTGCAGCAGTTATATTCCATGGATCCCACAATTATTGTTGGCCCACGAATTTTATTTATTTATAAATAAATGTATAATGAAATCTGTAAATCAATATTTGAAAGAGAAAATATTACATAGTGAACTTAAGATCTATCGAGTCCCTGCTTGAACTTAGTGTAAATAACTAAGTCCTATCTCTTTGATAAATAATGATAAAGTCTTAGATTGTGCATCCACTCTCGTGTTTGTATTAGTGCAGAGCACCTCTCTAGCATATGCTGCGCGGTATTTTTCTACTGTTCGCAGAACCTGCGTATTCCATTGAAGACGATTCCTGGTTTATTTCACTTAATCACAACGACAATATCCTACCAGAATTTTCAAATTGTTTTTCGTTCATTTCAGATTATATGTATTAATTTAATAATAATGTCTTAGATTCCACCTAAAACTTTCTTTTGTGTTTGTATTAGTGCAGAGCAGCTTCCTAGCATGTGCTTCGCGGTTTTCTTCTTCAGTTTCCAGAACCTGCGAATTACATTGGAGACGATTCCTGATTTATTTAACTTGATCACAATGACAATATCCAACCAGAATTCTCAAAATGAAATTTTCGTTAATTTCAGATTATTTATATTAATTTAAGTTGCGATTTAAGCTATAGTAAACTGGAGGATTGTCCCAGTCGTCTTCGTTTTCTTTCTTTTCTTTCAAAAAATGGTCCCGGTTCTTCAAGCAATAATTCCGCTTTTTATTTTGTTATTATTTTGTTATTATTTTGTTATAGACGTTTTCATTGCCGTTGATTCCAATATGCCTCAAAATCTATCTATATTTAATTGTTTTGGCCCATTATGTTTAGGTTTTCTAAAAACTCTTATGTTAATATATAAATATTAAATAATATTTAATATTGCTTTATGAAATTTAAATGCTTAAATACCTTGATAGCTACCTGGATGTCTGTCGAAATTATTACTCATTAATTTAGATTTAAGATTGAAGTGAACACTTCAATTTCTCACTCACATATTTTATCATTTTTAAAAATGATAAACCTTGTATCTTCGGCCCAATGGCTCTTGCCACAGGCTCACTAATCAGTGTTTGAGAGATCTATGTACCAGGTTACCATGTTCTGATTTGTTTTGCAAATTTTTACATATGTATGCTCTCACACATATTTGTTACTAGGTTTAGATGCATCATATCCCTTCAGGATTGATAATTCATAAAATTATTTCCTAACTTCTCACAAATCTCAAACTTTTTGTAATTTAGGTGGTTATAACAGAATAATAATAGACCATTTGTATTATTATTTCACTCTCTATCACAAATTTACTTTTCTTTCTATCTGGAAGGAAAGTAGAAAAGTATTGGGTTTTATCATGACAATGTTAGGTAACACACAAAACTCGTAACTCTTCAAAAATAGAGAATTTTTGACTAAATAAATTTGATTTCAAAAGAAATCTCAACTCAATATAAACCTTTTTTATATATCTGTCCCTTACTCATTGATAATAGAATAATAAAAAATGAAAAGGAAAATAAGTACTGATATAATATTAATATGTATTAAGATGTGTCCATCATATATAACACAATATGTCATTTTAATACTATCATTTGTCATTATGGATACAGCTCATGGACACCCACTGCAAATCTTCTTTACCAGAAGACTCTTTTTAATGAACTTGAATTGAATTACTTTATATTCTTAAGCAATACCTACATACAAATCGCATAAAAGGGCTTTATAAACTATATATAAAGTACATATACTGTATAGATAGGTAGCCGACAGCTTCATATTATATTATTTAATCTGAAGCTGTAAGCTTCATATATATAATATAATTGTTATAAATTTCTATGAAATACAACAAAATTAATATATAGAAAAATAAGGCTAAAATACTACTACTACTACTAGATAATTTAATAATTTTTTTATAATCATGAGATTTTCTTAAAAATACAAAAAAGTGTATGAAAAAGTTTTTTTGTTTTTGTTTTAATTTTAATTCAAATGCTTTAGATTTCATTAAGAGACAGATCCATATTTCAGTTTGTTTAAGCGCCCAACATAAATCAGTGCATTTTCCCGGTTTTTTGTTTTATAGCACGTCCTGAAAAAACAAATCCCCTGTCAATTGTTTACCACCAGCTCTTTCAAACGCGGCTGACATTTATCTAACGCTAACCTTTCGCTGAAATATAACAAGTCAAACTGGCAGATAAAATATGTAGCATTTTTTTTTTGGCTCTCGATACAGTGTTTCGGTTAAACCGCTTTTAACTGCGGTGTACCGCAAAAACATTAAAAGCGTAAACCTTTTCAGTGTAAACAAAAACTGCATCGTGTGAAAAAAGGTCAATTTCGAAATCAAAACATTGAGAAAAAAGCGAATATTTGTATGCCAAAGGACCAATAAAAAAGCTAAAAAAGGAGCAAAACTACAAAAAGCACACAGTAGTAAACAATATTTGTAAATTGTTTGGCAAATCGCACGTTTACAAGCTACTAAGTCGTCCTGTTTGTTTTTGTTGGCAGTGTTGTTGTTAGTGTTGTTGTTGTTGGATATATAACATGCAATCCTTTGGTTGACTTGGTTGGTTAGTTATTTTACCGATGAGAAACGTGCCGATGCATAATCATCGAAGCTATTATCATTTATTTTCCAAAGTATATTCACACACACAGGACGCACAGGGGCAGCTACTGTATTTGCACCTGTGCACCAGTGAAAACTAAGCTCAAAATAATTGTATTATCTTAAAGGTTTCAGTTTAGAAATTTATCCAATTTTTGAATTTTTAACAATTAATTTATTTTTTGTAATAATTTTCTTTATTTATTTATTAAACTAAATACTGAATATAAATTATTGTTTTGAATAGAGAGGTTTTTATCGAACAGTAGTGTAAGTGCAACAACAAAAATTTTTATTATTATTTTATTATTATTTCTATTATTATACATTCATTTATATATTTTTGAAATTAATAAACTTTAGTGTTTTTGTTAAAATTAAAAAAAAATATAATTTTTAAAAATGTTATCATTTTTTCCTCCAAGGTTTGTCAGTTTATTTGGCATGAAATCTGTCTCTAAGTCTTTAAATTTGCTGAATATTGATAGAGTAGGTCTAAAAAAATAACAAAACTCTTATTCTCTAAATAGGTGTGAATGCATCCAATTTTCATAAATTAATAAAATCAGAAATGCAGAAATGCTGTCATAAGTATTCATTTATATTATTAAATTTTGAATATATTTCTCTACCCATTTTTTAATAATGTTTTTTCTATGTTTTTTATCCGGCTTAGGTCACTTTTTGTTAAAATTAAAATTCAACGATTGTTAAATATTTTTTAATATATTCTATATTTCGACTATGCTTGAGTCATCATCAGGTTTAGAATCTTACATGAATCAATATTAATAAAATCTATATCTAAATATCATCTTCATTCTATTGTCTGTATTGCACTCATATTATTTGTAAAACTATAAATAAGAAAGTCTGTATTTTAAAGATACTTTAACATAGAATAATTCTTCTTTGAAATCTTTTTACGCTATACCCATTTGAATTGGCTTATTTAAACAAAATTAGTAAAATTTGTTGGATTTGGATCTAATAAATAGTTGCAAGACCACTTATGATGGATATTTGACAATACTCGCAATAACTATATGGTTAATCAAAATTCAATTAATTAATAATAATAAAATTTTGTTGTTGCAATTCACTATTGTTCGAAACACCTCTATATTTTTCTAATGAATATTCTATTATGAAAAATTGTTGAATTGAGTATTAAACTCGGTGAGTTAAATATTGAACTTGGTGAGCCCAATGATCTGATTGTATTCCCAAAAAAGGCTGTTTCCTTCTTAATCCCTTTGTTGAATGTAACAACTTGTGTGGGTGCATAATCTTTAATCGCTTTGATTGACTTTGATTTTCACTAATATAAACATTTAATAAACACTCACTGAACAATTTTTTGATAATGGTGCACATCTTGCTATAGGAGATTGTTTCCTATGATTAGAACATAAGGTCGGTAGTTCCAGTCCGTGTTATAGGCAGCGCTTAAATCAATAAATGCCACGCCGGTTTTTGCTCAATTTCTATAAATTAAGTTATATATACGGATTATTAAGTGCAGCTACATTTGTTTCCCTAAGAACCTGTTGCTTTATGCAAGCCAATAGCCTTAAAAATTTACAATTAGCCTTCCAGCACACACGTCGTTCATATTTATAACGACCAGAAACTAATTTCATTATGTGAAAGACCAGTTCTATTGAGATCTAAAGTTACTCTGGCAATTGAAATTTGGATATCTTTAATGCTGATATCAATGAGAGGTCTTCCAAAACGTGGAAGGTTTGCAAACAAATATTGTTTGAAAAAGATAGATTTTACTACGGTTCAAATTATCTCATTTTTTAAATAAATTTTTTACATATTTTCAAGTAATTATTAAATTGATAGACGTACAATGAGTTGCAATTATATTTACAACAATGGATATAATTGTCCAACCAATATCATCCGTTCATAGTGTACATCTGTTAAATTCACAATAGTGAAATTGCAAAAACGAAAATAATAACAAAAATTTGTTGTTGCAATTTCACTAACTTTCAATTGAAAACAATAGTTTATGTTAAGAATTTAGTTTCTTTCATCAAAACAGATGTTAAAAATTAATCAATTCCCATAAATATCTCTACAGAGTTTCATTCGATGAGTTCAAAATTTCAATACTAGTTTTCTTATAGATGGACAGGAGAAGATTGCTAGGTCAATTCGTCTTTTCGAACTGATC
>NC_051846.1:152761522-152772691 GCF_002237135.1 Teleopsis dalmanni | reverse complement strand
TTTAAATGATTTTTAAGATATAATCTTATACTTATGTTAAAACTAAGGGATTAAATAATGGATCTACATCTCGGAATTTGCATCGATTTATTATTAAATTAGTTATTTTGCAAATAAATTCATTGTCGATATTGATTATAAAATTGCATATATTTCAATCTCTCATATTGTTAATTTTTAAAAATAAATAAAAATATCAAATATTTTATTAACAGAAATTAAGAATTTATAGCGAAAATCCAATCATAATATATTTTTTTAAGAACAAAAAGGACGTTTTAACGTCCTTGAAAAATAGAGTGATAGATGCCAGTCTCAACTCATGGAATTTGGACTCACTAATAAGTGGATCCGTTTTAATATCACAGGAAAGTTTTAAAGTACGTTAGCTGTTTAAAGAAATTTTAGATAGAGATATACAATAATGACTGTGTTGACACCTGCTAGTGAGCAACACTGCTTGGCAGGGATAAAACCGATGAGCAACATTTTCTTCTTACTCTGGTCAATTGACTTATTTATTTGGCTACCTGTCATCAAGTTATGGCTTGACGCAGCTGTTGCTCTCTTTCTGGGCAATAATCTAGATAATAAACATTTAATGTAACCGCTATCCAGACGTTATGTCTATCTATAAGAGAGTTTCTTTAAAAAATCCTGACAAACGAAAAATATATACAGTCAAATTTCCATAACTCGAACTTCTATAACTCGAATTTTCTATAACTCGAACTAAAAAGAGTGCAATAGGGTTTTAGGGAGCAAATTACATATAATTCTGCTTTCATAACTATCACTCGCATTTCTCTATAACTCAAATAAAAATATTGTTACCTGCTAATAGGAATATGGGAAAGTGCGTTCTATAAGTCGAATTTTTATTTTAAGTATGAATCCATTTTAGGGGAAGTCCCTTTTTCAAACCAATTGCAAACCTAAGTTTGAGTTAAGGACCCTTGCACAAAACCAGAAATTATTTGTGTCCAAATTGATATTTGCTATACAACAATTCAGTAAATGATGAACATTATGTCTTGTGGATTTGTTATTAAGGATAATGTCAGAAATAAGCAGGTTTATTCGTTACAAGTTGTTGAATTCAATTTTTATAGTATGCGAGTAGCCTACTTAGCTCATCTTAAATATTCTACGTTTGTCTTTATTTATCATTTCATGCTAAATTCCTTTGAGAAAAACCAGCTATAACTCTGTACTAAGCTTAGAGCTGTTAAGCCGCATACAGAACTTTTTTTTTGCTGTAGGTTGAAAACTAGACCATCTCTTAGTAATATGGTGGAGGTGGATATCTGGAAGATTACAATCGCAGCACACAAAAGTTCAATGACTGAAAGCCAATTCCAGTAATGAAGGACAAAAAGGAGAGTAAATGGACTTAATATTTAGCATGCTAAATTTATCGAAGTCAGAATAGTACAGGCGAATATGTTTATCGAAGCCAGAAAAGCACAGGCGAATATGTTTAAAATGAAATCTACAACAATTGAAAGGAGTGGGATTGGTGTAAGCTTGCGGAACAAATAAGCCAGAAATAAACTCTAAACTATTGATCGTGACGCCCTTGGTTGTAGAAAGGAATGTGTGTCCGATAAGATAGGAGGATGTACATTTGACTATTGTTACTGACTCTTATAATATTTTGGAATGACGCTCTGAAGTTATCGTCATTGAATATTTCGCAGCGTTCATAAGCACTTTCCTATATAGTGATCTAAAAAATATTTTAATATATTTACATGATGTTATTTTTCAAAATATATAGTGTGAATATCTAAATTTTACAAAATTATGTAAAACTACAGTAGAATATGTTTATAAAAAAAAATTATTCAAATGAAAATGTTTCTATAACTGAAAGCAATTTAAAAAAAAACTGCTACTATTCATCTTTAATCAAATCGAATTTCAACGAACATATCGTTTACAACCAGCATTTTTGTATTGTATTAATCTTTCGAAATTTTTCGATTTTAACCAATTTATTTTACATAATGATATCACATTTATCACACATAGGTTTCTTTTTTGTATTGGTACCAAACTTCAGGGTTTTGTGCCTTACAGTATCGTCTTTGCGTTATCCTATTGAAGAAACCTCTTCACTATAAAACTATTTTATATTTTAATAAATATTATACATTAAAATAATAAAATAAATTTATTTAAATAAATTTTAAATTAGTGTAAAGATTGTTAACAAAAGATACGCTAATCTAGAAAGTACAAAATGTATCTTGGCGATATGTCTCACACATATGGGGATCAATCATTAGCACTAAAACAGCCGTATATACTACATGTAACATGGAACCAATTTTCACTATCATAGAAATAGAAAAATGAGTTTGGGCCAGTTAATCATAAAATTTTGCTGATATATGAAAACACTACCTAACACTCGCTTGTGTTGGATGAGTTTAATAGAGATCTTGAACTCAGTTTGGAATTAATAATCCTAGTAATGATATTGTTTTTTCATTATTATACCTCATCTGTCCTTATCTCATGGGCATTTAACATATAAACTTTGTCCATTCCAAAGTAAGCTTATTATAATAACTTATTACATACCTATTTCGTCATATTAAACCGTGTTTTAGGAATTCGTAAATGATATTTTCCACTATGAAATGGTTTAAAAATGGTCTTTAATTTTTATAGTACACTTTTGCAGTGATAAAGTAGTCGGCCTTTTCAGCATACAAATAACACGAACGTATGATCTATTCATAGTGTAATTTTCTTAAGACAAGGGAGTATCCTGGAATTAGGGAATAATCCTGGGAATAGGGAATAATCCTGGGAATAGGGAATAATATCCTCTTTTATATTTGATAATACACTCTACAGATAATATACTAAAAAATATTTTTTATACAAATAACACTAACGTGTGATCTAATCATAGTGTACTTTTCTTAAGACAAAGGTGTATCCAGGAATTTGGGAATATATCCTCCTTTATATTCGATAATACACGCCACAGATAATATGCTAAAAAATATTATCTAGTATAACATCTGACACAATTCTAGCTACGCCATTGTGTTAAAGTGACAATGCCATCATTATAATACGTCTATTAACCTAATTTTTTTTTTTAATAATTAAAAGCTTCAGTTAAATATTTTTATTTATTCCATTACATTTTAACAGGTTATAATGCAACAAGAATAATTAAATAAATGAGTAAATGTTTTCAACGTTCCCGACATTTTTATAGTTCACATATTGCAGCCCCTAAAACGTTACCTATACAATTTCAGATATTTAAATAATGTTTCATCTTACCTCTAATCATTTTCTCAAAGTGGTCGAAGAGAATATATCACAAAAAAAAACAGGAGCTATGATGAAGACATTAATCTAACAATTTCATATCTTGGTATATTAATAATTTACTTAATAATTTACCTTTAAAATATAAAAGTGCTTCTAATGTTGATCAGATGAACCTGGTTCAGTTCCACCGTCTTTATCTTTAGAATATGACAAACCCTTAGTTGCTGAACGCATGACGTGAGGAATTACTGGATGATCATTTGGATGAGCCTTACAAAGTTTATCTATTTGAAGTAATTTTCCCAAATAGAATTTCCTCTCATTATCAGCGATTTTGCAACACATTTTAAGATCATCCAAAGTTTTAGCGTGGGCGAGCACCTGTTTATCTGCCTCTGCTTTGGCTTTGCGCTGAGCAGCGTTCATTTTATTTTTGTCAGCCATTTTGCGGATTTAGTTTAATTGCTTAAATTAAAAACTGTAATGAAGTTTTCAATTTTTAAACTGAAAAATTTATTTCAATTTATTTCAGTTTATTTAGAGAAACTAACTTCTCTGGTAAAATGTTTTGATTATAAAAATAATAAATTTAAAAGATAACTTGAATTGAAGTTTGTTTGAAATTTTTCCTAGCATTGCCAGACCAATAAAAATCATTTGCTATTTCTTATTTGAAGTCTATTTTTGTAAACTTTTAAAACAAAATTTATTTATGTAGTTTTTATATTTATTTTTATTTATATAATACTTTTCTATATAAAGTTGCTACCTTTTCGAAATTTTTTTACTTTTATATTAGAGCAAAAGGATTATATAAATTAAAAAAAAAATTTTAAAAAGTTTGTATATTAAAAAGCTGAAGCTTTTAATTTTAATGCTGTTATAATATAACATATTTATTAGCTCAGATCATTATCACTAGATCAGTTTCGTAAAAACACTGTATTTTTTAAAGTTTAACGTCCAAAGGTTGTTAGTTTTTAGTTTTATATTATCTTGTATTATATGTGTTATGCAGAAGAAGATCTTCGATCTTGTGGATACACACCTTAATTCAGAAACACACTCTCTCAAATCAAATACGATATATATTCCGTCAAGAAGATATGCTGGGCTTTAAACTATACTTCAGACACTATTGAGTGAAAGTACTTTAGATATTAACTCACGTTTCAAAGAGAAAAGAAGAAGTCTAATAATGATTGCAAAAGACTATCTTCTTTTTCTGATCTCGGACTTTATGCAAACTTATGTCACACATTATGTACTGCGTATTGTTCTTATCTATCGTTTAAAGATAAGAACTAAGAAATATATACATAAACTGTTTATGTATTCTGTTTATGTATATAAAGGCAATTAATTTATATTAAAATACATATATAAATTATCTCCTTATTATTTGTTTACACTACTTCGTAAATCAGCGATCGTACAATTTAAAAATTTGTGTTTATTGGTTCGGAGTTTTTTTTTCATTTAAAACAATGTAGTATATATCGTAAAAACTTTGGAATACATTTAGAATTTTCTTGATCGCTTAGTCCGTAACCGTATATTCCATAAGCATAACAGTTATAGTAATTGATATTTTGGCTTTTTATGGCGTAATAAGTCCTTAATCTTTATTTAATACCAGCGATTAATTCCCAATCATGATTAATTCTTTGCAGTTCAATAATATTACAGATTCCATCTGTCCATAATATATATAAGGTTTTACGATATATTCACATTTCAAATAATCACCAATATATTTGTTTTTTAATCGTCAAAGTTTTCATAATTTTGTAAACTCTATTAAACTAGAGCGGCCACACATTACTTTCAACAAAATAATAAAATACTATTCTAGATATTATAATATACTTATTTTAAAACTAATGGATTAAATTCTTACAGTTTGCATTGATTTGTTCTGAAATTATTTATTTTAATAATAATTATTTATTATTAAAAGTTATTTTAATAATTAATTGCATATATTTCAATTTCTCGCGTTGGTAATTTAAAAAATAAAGAAAATATTAAATGTTTTATTAATAAAAACTAAAACTTTGTATCGAAAATCGAATCATCTTATTTTTCAAAATATATAGTGTGAATATCGATGTCGTTATTTTAAATTGTGACGTTAGACGTTTTACCGTCTTGAAAAATAGTGTGATGTTATACCAGTCTTAGTCTCATGGAAGTTGAATTCACTAATAATTGGGTCTGGTGTAATATCACAGAAAAGGTTTAAAGTTTAGCTGATTAACTAACTAGCTGATTATTGGAATTTCGAATAAAGTATGTATGTATATATAAATTATATATATATACTGTATGTACATAAATGTAATATATGAATACATAATAATGTACAATATATAAACAGCAAAAAAATATTTTTGGTATATCCCCTCCATTGGTATATTCTAGTTACACCATTGTGTTGAGGTGACATAGTATCATCATTTATCATTATAATACGTCTATTAACCTAGTTTAATATATTTTTAATATATTCATAAATATATTTTTGTTTCAATTTAAAAATATTTAAACGCTTCAGTTAATTAAGTTAAATTATTTCATTTATTCGATCACATCTTAACAGGTTAAAATGCAACAAGAATAATTAAATAAATGAGTAAATGTTTTCAACGTTCCAGACCCTTATTAGTTTTCATATTGCAGCCCCTAAAACGATACCTATATAGTTTCTGATTTTTATATAATATTTTATCTTACCTCCAATCATTTTCTCCGAAGTGTTCCGTAGTTTTCGTTTTTGTCCACAAAGTAAAGTTTATTTTTTGAATTAGAGAATAAATCACAAAGAGAAAACAGGAACTATGATAAAGACATTAATCTAAAAATTTCATATCTTGGTATATCAGAAACTTAATTATTTACCTTTAAAATATGAAAGTGCTTCTAATGTTGATCAGATGAACCTGGTTCAGTTTCACAGTTTTTATCTTTAGAATATGACAAACCCTTAGTTGCTGAATGCATGACACGAGGAATTACTGGATGATCATTTGGATGATCCTTACAAAGTTTATCTATTTGAAGTAATTTTCCCAAATAGAATTTCCTCTCATTATCAGCGATTTTGCAACACATTTTAAGATCATCCAAAGTTTTAACGTGGGCGAGCACCTGTTTATCTGCCTCTGCCTTGGCTTTGCGTTGAGCAGCATTCATTTTATTTTTGTCAGCCATTTTGCGGATTTAGTTTAATTGCTTAAATTAAAAACTGTAATGAAGTTTTCAATTTTTAACTGAAAAATTTATTTCAATTTATTTCAGTTTATTTAGAGAAACTAACTTCTCTGGTAAAATGTTTTGATTATAAAAATAATAAATTTAAAAGATAACTTGAATTGAAGTTTGTTTGAAATTTTTCCTAGCATTGCCAGACCAATAAAAATCATTTGCTATTTCTTATTTGAAGTCTATTTTTGTAAACTTTTAAAACAAAATTTATTTATGTAGTTTTTATATTTATTTTTATTTATATAATACTTTTCTATATAAAGTTGCTACCTTTTCGAAATTTTTTTACTTTTATATTAGAGCAAAAGGATTATATAAATTAAAAAAAAAATTTTAAAAAGTTTGTATATTAAAAAGCTGAAGCTTTTAATTTTAATGCTGTTATAATATAACATATTTATTAGCTCAGATCATTATCACTAGATCAGTTTCGTAAAAACACTGTATTTTTTAAAGTTTAACGTCCAAAGGTTGTTAGTTTTTAGTTTTATATTATCTTGTATTATATGTGTTATGCAGAAGAAGATCTTCGATCTTGTGGATACACACCTTAATTCAGAAACACACTCTCTCAAATCAAATACGATATATATTCCGTCAAGAAGATATGCTGGGCTTTAAACTATACTTCAGACACTATTGAGTGAAAGTACTTTAGATATTAACTCACGTTTCAAAGAGAAAAGAAGAAGTCTAATAATGATTGCAAAAGACTATCTTCTTTTTCTGATCTCGGACTTTATGCAAACTTATGTCACACATTATGTACTGCGTATTGTTCTTATCTATCGTTTAAAGATAAGAACTAAGAAATATATACATAAACTGTTTATGTATTCTGTTTATGTATATAAAGGCAATTAATTTATATTAAAATACATATATAAATTATCTCCTTATTATTTGTTTACACTACTTCGTAAATCAGCGATCGTACAATTTAAAAATTTGTGTTTATTGGTTCGGAGTTTTTTTTTCATTTAAAACAATGTAGTATATATCGTAAAAACTTTGGAATACATTTAGAATTTTCTTGATCGCTTAGTCCGTAACCGTATATTCCATAAGCATAACAGTTATAGTAATTGATATTTTGGCTTTTTATGGCGTAATAAGTCCTTAATCTTTATTTAATACCAGCGATTAATTCCCAATCATGATTAATTCTTTGCAGTTCAATAATATTACAGATTCCATCTGTCCATAATATATATAAGGTTTTACGATATATTCACATTTCAAATAATCACCAATATATTTGTTTTTTAATCGTCAAAGTTTTCATAATTTTGTAAACTCTATTAAACTAGAGCGGCCACACATTACTTTCAACAAAATAATAAAATACTATTCTAGATATTATAATATACTTATTTTAAAACTAATGGATTAAATTCTTACAGTTTGCATTGATTTGTTCTGAAATTATTTATTTTAATAATAATTATTTATTATTAAAAGTTATTTTAATAATTAATTGCATATATTTCAATTTCTCGCGTTGGTAATTTAAAAAATAAAGAAAATATCAAATGTTTTATTAATAAAAACTAAAACTTTGTATCGAAAATCGAATCATCTTATTTTTCAAAATATATAGTGTGAATATCGATGTCGTTATTTTAAATTGTGACGTTAGACGTTTTACCGTCTTGAAAAATAGTGTGATGTTATACCAGTCTTAGTCTCATGGAAGTTGAATTCACTAATAATTGGGTCTGGTGTAATATCACAGAAAAGGTTTAAAGTTTAGCTGATTAACTAACTAGCTGATTATTGGAATTTCGAATAAAGTATGTATGTATATATAAATTATATATATATACTGTATGTACATAAATGTAATATATGAATACATAATAATGTACAATATATAAACAGCAAAAAAATATTTTTGGTATATCCCCTCCATTGGTATATTCTAGTTACACCATTGTGTTGAGGTGACATAGTATCATCATTTATCATTATAATACGTCTATTAACCTAGTTTAATATATTTTTAATATATTCATAAATATATTTTTGTTTCAATTTAAAAATATTTAAACGCTTCAGTTAATTAAGTTAAATTATTTCATTTATTCGATCACATCTTAACAGGTTAAAATGCAACAAGAATAATTAAATAAATGAGTAAATGTTTTCAACGTTCCAGACCCTTATTAGTTTTCATATTGCAGCCCCTAAAACGATACCTATATAGTTTCTGATTTTTATATAATATTTTATCTTACCTCCAATCATTTTCTCCGAAGTGTTCCGTAGTTTTCGTTTTTGTCCACAAAGTAAAGTTTATTTTTTGAATTAGAGAATAAATCACAAAGAGAAAACAGGAACTATGATAAAGACATTAATCTAAAAATTTCATATCTTGGTATATCAGAAACTTAATTATTTACCTTTAAAATATGAAAGTGCTTCTAATGTTGATCAGATGAACCTGGTTCAGTTTCACAGTTTTTATCTTTAGAATATGACAAACCCTTAGTTGCTGAATGCATGACACGAGGAATTACTGGATGATCATTTGGATGATCCTTACAAAGTTTATCTATTTGAAGTAATTTTCCCAAATAGAATTTCCTCTCATTATCAGCGATTTTGCAACACATTTTAAGATCATCCAAAGTTTTAACGTGGGCGAGCACCTGTTTATCTGCCTCTGCCTTGGCTTTGCGTTGAGCAGCATTCATTTTATTTTTGTCAGCCATTTTGCGGATTTAGTTTAATTGCTTAAATTAAAAACTGTAATGAAGTTTTCAATTTTTAACTGAAAAATTTATTTCAATTTATTTCAGTTTATTTAGAGAAACTAACTTCTCTGGTAAAATGTTTTGATTATAAAAATAATAAATTTAAAAGATAACTTGAATTGAAGTTTGTTTGAAATTTTTCCTAGCATTGCCAGACCAATAAAAATCATTTGCTATTTCTTATTTGAAGTCTATTTTTGTAAACTTTTAAAACAAAATTTATTTATGTAGTTTTTATATTTATTTTTATTTATATAATACTTTTCTATATAAAGTTGCTACCTTTTCGAAATTTTTTTACTTTTATATTAGAGCAAAAGGATTATATAAATTAAAAAAAAAATTTTAAAAAGTTTGTATATTAAAAAGCTGAAGCTTTTAATTTTAATGCTGTTATAATATAACATATTTATTAGCTCAGATCATTATCACTAGATCAGTTTCGTAAAAACACTGTATTTTTTAAAGTTTAACGTCCAAAGGTTGTTAGTTTTTAGTTTTATATTATCTTGTATTATATGTGTTATGCAGAAGAAGATCTTCGATCTTGTGGATACACACCTTAATTCAGAAACACACTCTCTCAAATCAAATACGATATATATTCCGTCAAGAAGATATGCTGGGCTTTAAACTATACTTCAGACACTATTGAGTGAAAGTACTTTAGATATTAACTCACGTTTCAAAGAGAAAAGAAGAAGTCTAATAATGATTGCAAAAGACTATCTTCTTTTTCTGATCTCGGACTTTATGCAAACTTATGTCACACATTATGTACTGCGTATTGTTCTTATCTATCGTTTAAAGATAAGAACTAAGAAATATATACATAAACTGTTTATGTATTCTGTTTATGTATATAAAGGCAATTAATTTATATTAAAATACATATATAAATTATCTCCTTATTATTTGTTTACACTACTTCGTAAATCAGCGATCGTACAATTTAAAAATTTGTGTTTATTGGTTCGGAGTTTTTTTTTCATTTAAAACAATGTAGTATATATCGTAAAAACTTTGGAATACATTTAGAATTTTCTTGATCGCTTAGTCCGTAACCGTATATTCCATAAGCATAACAGTTATAGTAATTGATATTTTGGCTTTTTATGGCGTAATAAGTCCTTAATCTTTATTTAATACCAGCGATTAATTCCCAATCATGATTAATTCTTTGCAGTTCAATAATATTACAGATTCCATCTGTCCATAATATATATAAGGTTTTACGATATATTCACATTTCAAATAATCACCAATATATTTGTTTTTTAATCGTCAAAGTTTTCATAATTTTGTAAACTCTATTAAACTAGAGCGGCCACACATTACTTTCAACAAAATAATAAAATACTATTCTAGATATTATAATATACTTATTTTAAAACTAATGGATTAAATTCTTACAGTTTGCATTGATTTGTTCTGAAATTATTTATTTTAATAATAATTATTTATTATTAAAAGTTATTTTAATAATTAATTGCATATATTTCAATTTCTCGCGTTGGTAATTTAAAAAATAAAGAAAATATTAAATGTTTTATTAATAAAAACTAAAACTTTGTATCGAAAATCGAATCATCTTATTTTTCAAAATATATAGTGTGAATATCGATGTCGTTATTTTAAATTGTGACGTTAGACGTTTTACCGTCTTGAAAAATAGTGTGATGTTATACCAGTCTTAGTCTCATGGAAGTTGAATTCACTAATAATTGGGTCTGGTGTAATATCACAGAAAAGGTTTAAAGTTTAGCTGATTAACTAACTAGCTGATTATTGGAATTTCGAATAAAGTATGTATGTATATATAAATTATATATATATACTGTATGTA
>NC_051846.1:152734814-152761422 GCF_002237135.1 Teleopsis dalmanni | reverse complement strand
TCTTTTGGAGATCTGTTAAGAATCTTCAACTATATAAATAAATTTGCATATATGCTTGGATTTATATAGATCTATGTGTTTTGTGATTTCATTGTGCAATTTGAATTAATCATCCTATTTATGTAAACATACCTACATATGTAGATTGTTTTTTGAAATAAATTAGTAAACAAATAAGAATAAACAATTATTAGGCATAATTAATCAAATGTCATAAAGGTTCTTATGAACAGTTGACCTTCTCCACAATCCCACAAAAACAAAATCAAAAAAATAATGCGAACATAAATTTCAATTTATTGACTAACTTCGCTTACGGCAATGTTAACGGCAAACAAAAAAAAACAAAAAGCTCTGATTAAATGCTGCTTAATGTCAATACTTAAAACTTTTAAACAATAATAAAATTTTTATTTATTTTTGTTTATCAAAATTTTGACATAAATGCGAATAAAAAATTATTTATCTGAATGTGGGATAATGTTGAAATTGTTTACAAAATGAATTCAACATAATGAAACGTTTACAAGCTCACGTTTACCGGTTACTAATTTTTCGCATTTTGTTTTTGTATGCTGTTTCTATTTACCTCAACCCGAAGGTGGTGGATGTTTGTAGAAAATAGCGAAAATCGCAAACCTAATTAAAATGATTTGCTTGTTAAATAATGTTATACTTTTTATTTATTTTCGATTTACTTTCAAAACTGGTTTTCAATTATTTGTAATAAATTTTCTTTGGTTTGCTCTTGTCGAGAATATAGTTTTCACGCTAGAACGATGTGTTCCAGTTTCCAAGTTAATAGCGAAAGATACGTTCCACAATTAGTTTTTCTCGTTTTTCTCGTTGTTTCCTCTTTCTTTTACCAAATGTGCATGCAACAAGTTTTCTCCTTTTCGCTGCAAACATTTCTGTGTTCCAGCACAGACTGAAGTTGAAGTTTTGGTTTAATGACCGGCATTGGTGTCGTTCCAGCTGTGAATTATTTTGTTATTATGTTTTCTTTTTGTGTTTTGCAGTGCATTTGGTTGCATGTGTGACTGCTTGCCGGCATTTTCGGACTTGAATTGTATTTTGAATCGTCGAAACGACCTCTTGGAAAGGGGCCTACGTGCAAATTCGCTCATATTAATACGGAAATTTAAAATAAATAAATTTTTATTGTTTTTATTTTGTTTTTCTTTTTAATAACCATGAAGTGAGCAAAAAAAGTGGAAAGCATAATTGAACAATCTTTAATCGCTGACTTTAATGAAGATATTGAAGTAATAAAATTTTTGGCTTTAGTTATGTGTTTAACTCAGGGACCGTAACAGTTATCATAAAAAAAAATTACTTTTTAACTATTATAAATTGAGAATTTTTTGAAATTCAAAAATTTTTTTTAATTAGTTTGATTTGTGTTGGCTCGAGGATTTTTTGCACTGCACTTATGTAGATATTTATTTATTTATTTATTGCACTTATTTATTATTTTGGGTTAAAAGTTTTCAAATTTATTTATTTATTTATTAAACATCTTATAAAATTTTCACAATTGCAACACCCAAATTACCTCAATTTGGCATCAATTTATTCGAACTCGCACGCGACCTTAATTATTTTGGATATCGCCATTATCCGTTATCAGCGGTCTTTGGAAACATCTTTTGGTTAAATCTAGAATTGAACCCTATCAATTTTGAATCATGGACTGCCGTGTTGACGTAGAAAGTCAACGTATATTTAATTTGCGTTATAAAAATTTCGGGTTTTGTCGCTTTTGTTATTAATTCGTAAACAATATTTTTTTAAACAAATATATTTATATGTTTTGAGTTTTATGCAGAAGAAATATATTCAATGATATTGGCAGGGTAAACATGTTCCAGTCGAAATGATCCAGAGATCATTTTTTATGAATTAACATAATTAAATTATTCAAAAAAATAAGTATTTATATAAATATAAATAATAAAATAGAAAAAAAATAAGAGATTTTCATTTTCACATACTCCTTGCGCTAGTTGTCATTTACGATTTCATTAATACAACATAACTTTTGTATATTTGGTGGTTCTTTCCAGAAGTTCACTCTTACTCTGTTATAGCTCAATGTAATTATACGATTTATTCAATTGTTAAAATCGACAGAATAATATGGTCCTATCAAAAAAGTAAGGAGTATATAGTAGGTCTTATTGACTCATTACACTAACTTAAGGTAACTAAGGTAACTTACGATTTATTTAATTATTCCAATTGACGGAGTAATATGATCCTATCAAAAAAGTAAGAGTAAGGTATATAATAGGTCTTATTAACTAATTACACTAACATAAGGCTCAGTTAGTCGGTACGTGCCGTAACAACTTAAGTCAAAACGAAATGCACAACCAACCACACCTGAGTATTTTGTATTTGAGTTCTGAGTATTTGAATTTAGTTCTTACGGTACATATCGACTAACTGAACCTTTATTTGAAACATTATCGTAATTAATTCACTAATTGTGCAACAATTAGTCGCATTTTCCTCATACTTTTTTAATACATTTGGGTTAAAATAAAAAAAAACAAAAAAAAATAAATTATACTATAGTCAATATTTTTAAGTTTAAATTATATTAACACCTATTCCATTTTTTTAAACATTTCTTTTATTATATTTAAAGTTTAGTTTCATGCTTCAACGATCGTGAGCTCATAATTAAGTAAAAAATGAATGCAAGTTTAATTGAATTCAATTTAAACAAATTTAAACATTTTGTTTGGTTCCATTTGAATATGCGATGCATGATCATCAGCACGTCGATGGTCCAAGATCGAGTCAGAGTCTAGTGCAGGCCGACGCTAATATTTAAAGTCAATACCCGGAATGAGGTTAAATAAATATGACAGCAGCAGTTTTATGCAATTTTTTTTCTGCAAAATGTTTAGATTTATAGTAAGTAAAACTGCACTGAAAAATTTTCACTTAACATTAATTTGTTGGTTCTGTGAAGAAAACCTGATTGAATTCAAACACTTATATTAAGAAAATATTGGAAATTTATCATATAATATAGCACGGGACATACTAATAGATTTTTTAGTTTTCATATACAAATATAATGCAGTGTTTTGAGCCTAAAAGTGAGATATGATTTTGATGTGGAAAAAAATGCAATTTCTTTTATTTTGGATCATATTTTTATTGTATCATTCATAACATATGATATTGGGTATATGTCCGCCACATGAATATCAAAGAACTCCCGTTTTTAATAGAATTTTAATCATTTGAGATGTTGTATCTAACATTTACTCTGGTCTATGTTGCTTTCCATTCTGAAATCAATTCTGGCTAGTCCGTCTAGACCAATGCTTTCAAAATATTCCACAGAATATAGTCTACTGTCAATAGATCACAAGATTTCGGTAGCAAGATAAAAAGACTCTCTTTATTTCTTTGTAAGGTTACTTTGACACTATTTTGTTAAAACCAAAGACCTTTGAGTGAAAATTTCTCTTAAAGCAACTTATGACCGCGAGTGTTGTCAATAAACACAATTTAGAGGTATTAAAATGGAACGATTTCTAAGAGTATGCAAATAACGATTTACTGGTTCGATTCTTGTGTCAATTGAGTCGTGTAAGAAAGTTCTTTCCATAAAATCTTGCACAGAGTTGCTGAGCCATGACTAAGCTGTTGTGACCGACATCGAATCGATAAATTTTGGTTAAAGCTACGTTTCTATAAAGGGGTATGACGGGGAGAACGGGGCCGCTTTTGCTGGCCGTTTGGCGTCTCAGAAAACGTAAATGTGCTATAAAATTTTAATATTTTATTTATTTTATTAATAAAATAACATAACCCATGAGAACTACTTCATTAATCTGTTATCGATTCAGAGCAAATTATAAAAAAAAAATATATTCCTCAGATAAAATCCACCATATTGAAGATGGGCTATATGTGTGTCTAATTATTTTGTGTCTAACAAGAATTCTACAAACAGTGGCGGATTCAGGAGTGGATAAGGGAATACCACCTCATGGGCAATATAATATATATTTGAACAAAAATTTAGGGAACTGCACATAGAGTGCTGATAAAAATTATTTATAGTCTTACAAAATTATTATAATTTTCTTGGCACAATCTTGGGTACGCCACTGTTTTCAAAGCAAAAAAAAAAATAAAAGTATAAAAATATTTTTGTGCAATTACTGTTATTAAAAAAATTGTAAAAATAAATAAAAAATATATATTTTGATTGAAAGTGAAAATGTGTATTTCTCTTCATTTTTATCGCTATTTACAGCAGAAAATGTTTAGCTGAAAATCAAACATTGCCTAGAAAAAGTTCAACTGATAAGAGGAAAATCGTAAATGCGATAGCCTTATTCTGTCACAACATTTCCAGAACTTTTTTTCCAGTAATTTAAATTTATCATTCTTTATTATTACTACAATAAATAAATAAAATATTTACCTATTTATTTAATAAAATTAACAATACATCAAGTAGTGTATCTACTTATCCAGCTTAACTGGTTTCTGAGATATCAGATGATAATAATCACCAACTCCTTCTGTTTTGCTCAAAAAACTGTGCAATAGTGTTCGTTCGCCTAGACACGTAGACCACATAATCCTCAAATGAAGTTGCTTCCCTGCCCAAAGAATGAACTCAATTTTTAGAACGTAATTCGTTTCTATGTTGCGTTCTCGTCTTTGTTACTTTAGAAAAAACTAGAAAATACAAATTCTCTTTAACAAAACAAAACAAACCACACTTTCAACGGGAAATTTTTTGAACTTTCAGGGGTCACGAGATGCGTCACAGTCGGCAACTGCGCACCACCATCGATGCCCATATGCGATTGCGGCATCGAACGTGCCAAGCTGCACTCAACTAGAAACTGAAGCATTTGAGCGTCACGTGCAAAATGTATCTATGTATCTATCTATCTATTCTACATCTATTTCACAAGTAAATTAAAATGAGATACAGAACTAAATGCACTTTTAAATTTTTTTTCTTTTTGTTTTCGAGTTAAGTGCACTAAGTCCAGGTGCGGAGACCTTGAAAAATACTCCATTAAATCATAATTGCTTTTAAGAAGTCTTCAATTAAATTAAATTAAATATTTTTTCCATTATTGAAGAGAAAAAACAGTTTTTAACCTGCTCAGCAGGTTAATGCTCGAAGCATTTTTGTATCTTTTTTTGGTGGGCAATTAGATACAGTAGCGTATCTCTTATTTGAAGGTAGTACTTGAAGTTATACCGGTTATAAATGTTATCCTTATAGTTACAACTTCGAGACTCTAATATAGTGTGATAAATATGTTAAGTAGATGATTGAGTTCAAGGAGAAGTTAGAGAGGATATTGTTTTACTTATAGAAATCTTATCAACTCAATGGGTCATTGTCACCAAATAACTTGGATCAGATTTAAATGTTTGGTTAAGAAAATTAGTATATAAAGACCACATGTATATGTACATAGCAAGAATGCATGGGCTTAGATGTTGTAAGTAACTATTTAGTATGCAATTACACTCTACATTAACTTCGAGAAGAAGTTAGATTTAGATGAAAAGTAACTATTCAACCGAGAAGAAGTAAGATTCAGATAAATAAGTATCTATTCAACCTAGAAGTTAGATTTAGATAAATAAATAACTATTCAAGCACGGTGAGGTTAGGTTGAGAGGTTTCGTGTTTATACAATTGTCAACACTTTTATTCGGAAACATCTATTGACTATTTTAAGAAATTATTCATTACTCGTTTCCAACCAAACTCAACAATGAATAATTGATTTTTATCCTAGACATTGAGATTTCTTTCTTTATGATAATAAGTTGAAACCTATTGTGCTTTGAATTGATATTCAAGTAAATTCTTGAAGAGTATGTTATGTTATACTGCAGCTCTCTGAAAACTTTTTTTGGGAAGTCGATTGTAGAAATGGTTCTTTCTTTATAATAGTTGTATTTTTAATACAATAAAATGATATGAGATACGAGAAGTTGAATTAAAATGGTTGATATGGTATTTAGAAGTACACTTGTATGGAAGGAGATGCTTGGATGATGCCCCATTTTATAGGTTAAGCTGGAGTCATACCATTGCACACCAAAGCCTACTTGAGCACGTTGTGACACCACAGTCTTTTTATAAGAAGCACCTGATTCTGAATGAGGATAGTAAAAATGTGTCATATGGTAAATGTCACTACTTTAGTCGCAAGTAATCGATTAATCACAATTATAGTACGCCATAAATCTTTTATAGCTAGCTATAAATTTATTCAAAATCTATTTATTTAGTATTTAGAAAGATTCAGTATTTACTTGAGTTAATTAACTATTCAACAAAGTATAAAAATTTAATTGAATAGTAGTAAATCACAACAACAAAATTTCATTTATTAATTAATTGAATTTTTTAAGACCATATACCCCAAATATGTGCATTACTGAGTACTCATCTTAATATTTATCTAATACTGGTTTTAAATAGATATAATGGATGTAAATCAGTTGTTGAACTATAAGTGCCAGACATGGAACTATAAACCTGTAAAGTTAGAAGCTATTACTCTAAGTTCTTAAACCGAACAAGCCAAAGCTACATAGAAATTTCCCTCAAACTACGTTTTGTTTTTTTTGGTTATATGGTTAGTCAAAAAATTCGATTAATTAAGAAACAAATTCATATAAACCAAACAAATCGCGGGGTCACAATGGGCCATTATTGGCATAAATAGTCATGATAAGTCTTTATAGTCGTATTTACTCTATTTCTGTTTTTATTGATCGATTTCTTGTTAGAATCATTACTTTTAACAACCTGAACGCTTAGTTATATATAATGTTATTAGCTGGTACATGTTATAAATTCTTACCATCCAATTAATTAAAAGAGTGAAACAGTAAAAGTGTTATTAAAATATGTCTTCGTATAATTCCGTCAATGGTTTCTCTTTTAACTGCGCAGGTATTTGATCCATAACATAAATAAATGCGCCATTGTATGGTATTCCGTCGTATTGTATTGTGTTTACACAATTGGTATATGCCGGCCCGGTCGCTTTATTTAGAAAATACTAGAAAGGGTCGAAATGGTATAACATGGAAGAAAATACGCGCAATTATGAAGTTTCTTATTTCGTTTTATGTTCTTCTTCTTGAAATTGATTGTTGTCGTAGGTAAAGTTTTTAAGAATTTGTTTACGACTTTAGGTATTTTTTATTCTTTGAAGCCATTCATCATAGTTCAACAAAAAAAAAAGGGATTAAGATTATGAAACCTTATATGTTTAACAGAAATATGAAAAGGGATTTTAATAGCAACATTTCAATACATTTGTATATTTTTTATATATTTTCTTGGTTAAAATCTTAAGCTTCATTAAGCAGAATATATAAGTTACTATACCAATGAAAGGTTTTAATTGCGTGGAAGAGAACTTCATAGAATTTTCGAGGTTAGGTCACAGTGAAGCAGATATGTATGATGTTTCAATCTGCTGTGATTTTTGATAGTAAATTTGCGCAGATGTATTATAATAATAAATTTCAACATTATACATGACATAACTAATTTCTTGAAAAGTTATATACACTGCTTTATAATAATTTAAATGTCGATTTTCTTGTTAGAAATAAATATGCTACCTAGGTTTATAGGTTTATATGTATATGCAGGTTATATGAAATAATGTAAAATTATTTTGTTTAATTGAAAAATATATATATAATTTTAAATTATTAAAACTGAAATGTCACAAAGGGCTACACATATAATTTTAAACATGTGAAAGATTTTTATTCACAATCTTTGTTTAATTCCGCAAAATACTTTTCTTATTTTGTACCTTCCTTAAAATAATATTCAATAAATGTGCTTTATTCTGCCACTCAAACGCAAAGAGATTAAAGACCCTTCACAAAATCTTAATTCTTGGCCTGGACTTTAGTTTTTGCAGTACGATGTGAAATAAAAAATATGTATTGATTTTTATACATATGGGTTAGTTCTTTCTTCATTCATGTACGTATGTATTCCCCTTAACTTCTATATGTAAGTGTATACAACATATTTTATTTCCCTCTTTATACTATGACAACGAAGCTGGAAGACTTAGCATTTGAATCCACAGTTTTCATAACGCTTTAAGTATTATGTATAAAATTTTGTTTTCCCATTTCTTCTAGAACTTCAGTTCTTTCTTCTCTTATGGCCTTCCAAGCCACATTAGAATTAAAAACGATCAAAAATGATCATGTTTTTGTGAACTGAAGTTATAAAAGCATGTAAAATAGTTACATAACAAGCTTATAATAGAAGAAGAGAAGAACAGAAGAATGAAGAATGTATCGACAAATGTTTGAGTACTTGTTCTTTCGGTGATAAGCTTCCATTAGAAAAAAGAAAAACATGTTTATTTCGTGTTTGGAATTTATTTATCGTGTCTTCTTTTTAAATGTAACTGATCGTTTACATGATAAGAAACCTAATTTGTGTTTACTGTACAATCGATCAACTTAATTATTCTGTATAATTAGTATTCTATATAATATACATATGTAATGTACATACATAAATGTTTTTACTATTATATGCACATTGTCGCAACCAATAGGGGCGTTTGTGTAGGTGGTAACTCCATGAAACTGTTACTGAAGTAATATTAGAAACTTTGCTCCCACTTACTGGATTGCGTCTAATTTACATACATATATCTTATATTATTAATGAAAAAGACTGAGCAATATTGTCATATGGCGTAAAGAAAAAAGTTTTTATAAATAGTTGTGTTTACTAAAAGCCGTTAATTAATCGGAGACGTTCGCTTTAACTTGCCCATATTTTGAATTGTCATATACAGACTCTATTGGAAAGTTATTAAAATTAAATAATCACATAAGAATCTTTTAATGAATAATGTTATTACTACAAGTACAAAATAACTATTTAGTGAATCAAAAATCTATAGGATTTGTGGATTTACCCATCATAATCGATGGATTATGATAGATTGGAATGGTGGCCTTGTCTTCGAAGTCAACTTTAGCTCAAATAATGGTCCGTTGTGATAATACAGATTACCGTTGTTCATACGCAACAATGATGAACACTGATATATTAGTTGGACTACAGTTTCTTGCTCAACAACAGAACAATAACTCCGATAAAAGTCCTTAAAGGGTAGACCCAGTCTAACATGTTTTTCTTCTACGCAGTGATCTGTCAGCACTAATGTCGTAATACTGAGCAGATTACGTTTTAGTTGAAGTTTACTGGTACGTATTTTGTCTATTTTTGACCTGGTTGATCTTGAAATCTGACAGGAATTTTTATCTGCCTTAATTATATTAAGTTATTTTTTTAACTGATAGCTTGGCCACATAATTAGTATATAAAGTTTAGATTTATCGTTGGAATTAGAATAGAACTAATAATAAACGAGTAGTCCCTTGAAGGTACATAGTATATTCCCACTAAATCATTGCATGTCCTAAGGCAATACTTTTAATTATTACTGACCTAAATTTTGAAACACCTTAGGCTTTTTGTAAGCCCCTTAGGCTCTTTGATGGTTCCTGTTTTTAGTTACGGTATATTATTTAATTTGATATGATTAATTTTTATACTTAATATAATTGTGTTATGTTTGTTAAAAATTCTTCAGAATATATAAACTTTAGCTGTTCGTTGAATACATAAAGACATTATCTTTTTTCTAGTATAGCATATGATCTCAAAAGATCCTTTGATAATTTCACATAATTTCTTTCCATTTCTTAGTCTTTTGGTAACTACACCACATATTCTCTACAAAACAGTCATATCTTGCATATTAACAGCTTAGCATATATGCATATGTAATGCAGCCATATCGCCCTTGCGATCCCCAACAACTAGAAGATGTATTGGCACACATATGGAGCGACCCAAATTCATAAATTTAATTTCAATTCATGTGCTTTTCATATCAATTCATATACGATTATATGCATAGTAATATATACAAACTTATACCCACACATACATACATACATATTATTTGTGTTTAAAATATGTAACTTTTATTTGTTTAACGCATAAAGTAAATAAGTAAAGTAAAGTTACACAAATAAAAGCCTATATATGCAGATATGTATATAAAAAAAATTAAATAAATAAATATAGAAGTATGTATAAATGTATGTGTGTATGAATATATGTCAATTTGTATACAAAATCTACCAATGTTCTGTATAATCCATACTTTGTTTGTTGTTATTGTTATTGTTTGGAGTTGCTTCTTGTTTTAGTTGTTTTCGTATTTTGACGATCCCTTCTTTGTGCTCTGTTTTCTTTCTTCACTTGCTTGTTGGCAGACATTAAAATGTGTTTTATTGTCATTGTTGTTGTCTACGTTTCTCTGTCGCTGATGTGTGTTGTTGTTGTTGTTATGCTGTTTTGTTGTTGTTGTTGCGGTGTTATGTTGTTTTGTATATTCCATGCAAGCAAGAAACGTTTATATTTCTCCTCTGACTTGAATTCCAGTTTAATTTGTTTTCAAACGTGAAAGCGAACAGTTGTGCGTTTAAATTGAAACGAACAAAGCGAAAATTTACTAACAATTTTTTTGAAGTGTATTTTATTTAATTATTTTCAATAAATATCTTATATGAAAATAATTGTGATTTTTAACTTGAACTTTTTCAAAAATATAAATTTTACATTTAATGCAAAGTATTTGCAGTTTGCAATTTTATAAAAAATATAAAGGGAGGAAAATTATTAAATGATTGAACATTTAAAACGATAATATTTTGTGAACTTAGTGTTTTTAGTTAATTTATAAAAATTTACTGCCTAAAAATTTTATAACAAAAATTAAATTTCAAAAATGTCTTTCACAATTGTAAGTCGCAATTTATTGCGTACTTCAAAAGAAATTTTGGAGCGCGGAGTTAATGTGGGCGCAGTAACGGTTTTGAATGGATCTGTGGATATTGAACATCAGGTAAGTGTAATGGAAAAATCATTTATTCAAAAGGATGTTTTCAAAAAGCAAATTATTTTTTATGAGCTTAAAAGTAATGAAAATGGCATACACAAATTTGGTTTTAAAATTGAAATAAATAAATATAAGTAATATAATAAGAAAAAAAAATATATATAAAAAAATAATTAAATTAATTAAACATAATGCTGTAGATAAATTGAAAAATATACATAAAAAATAGAATAAGTAAATTAAAATGAATTTTTTTGAATATATATAAGAATTAACAAAACTTGAAAATATAGTAAATTAAAATGAAATTTTTTTTAAAAATATATAAGATATAAAAAAAACTTGAAAATAGAATAAGTAAATTAAAATGTACTTTTTAAAAATGTATAATAAATAAAAAAAATTAATTAAATATTTTTATATCACTAAATTTTAAAAATTTAAAAATAATTTAATTGTTTAATAACTAAAATATTTATTAAAAAATTAGAAATTTTAAAATTAAACTAAAACAATATCAATCATAAACAGTAATTTTTTTAAGATCTAAATTTCGATTTCAAGAAACTTAATAATATCAGTTAATATGGACCCTCTTAAACATCGCCTCTTCACCTTTAGAACTATTCTGCTGAAAATAGGTATTAAATTGCTTAAAAAATTTTTCATCTGACCTTCTTATTACGATTTGTATTTATATTAGTATTTCTTATAACGATTACTTAGTGATTTTATTTAACGCAAATGTGCTTTACTTATAAAAAAGTGCTTGAACAATCTAATTCTAAAAAATTTTTAACCACCAATGTTTGGTCGCTGTACCTTCTGTCTATGTTAATAAAAAACAGTCTTTAAAATAATTTCTATTTATTCTAAATAATACTTTCATTGCCAAATATATTTAATGGTAAATAAATAATGACGTTTAGTGAACATAACTATTAAATTAAGTTCAATCGTTCTTTATGCTTCGCGCAAATTACAACTGCAAAGAACAAGCACAATGGCATCCACAGTTCCACAAAATTCATGTGCAGCTTTTGCAGCTGCATCCACAATTGTTGTATGTTTTTACACACATATTTATTGTGGAATGTATTTATCATCTGCGCCGGATATACACTTCAGTTACTTCATTTCAAAGGACGATTAGTGGAAAACGTTGCGTTATAGAAGGCAATTTATTGGTATAAAATATTCGCAAGATAAAAATGTTTTATATACAATATTAGAGCGAAAAAAAATTTAACAAAAATACGTTAGTAAGCTTCTACAAAAAATTCAACTTTAAACCATTATAATATTTTAAAGTCCTTTACGTAAAAACACATATTAGAGCACCAAATTAAAGGATGTTTATTAAACTGAAAACATATGGTTTGAGCTTATTTAATGAAATGTTTCTTATATGTTGTGAATTTTTTGGCTTGATATTTTTTTCCGGAAAATCGTTTTCCAGTAGCTTGAAAAATAGTTAAATATTTCACTGCCATTCTCTTATACGATGTTAAATACTAAAGTATCATTTTCTGTATTTATGCCTAATAAGTCGAAAACATCCTGTATATATATTTTTATGCACATTTTAACATATTTTTATATTAAACAATTCGCACGTTCATTCAACAGTTAAAATCGGCAAAGTCACGATCGACGAGAAGTTCATACTTCCATAAATATTTCCCAAAATGGGTTTGCGATTTCATTTACATTCACACTGTGTCTGATGTGTTAAAATCATAAATTTTTAATTATCTTCAATAAGATTTTGAATATATTTTTTGAATATTTATTTTTAACACATTTGCTACTTTCAACTTAATACAGTAGATGGCAGGAAATTAGGACTCTGCGCAGTGTCCTTTTAGACCAGTTTGTAAATAAATATCTCAATTTAACAGTTTGTGTATTTAGACAAAATTTAGTGCATATTTGGATAAATATTTATATAGTATAATGTTGTGAGAAATATAATATAAATGTAAAATTATTTTATTTATTGCTCTTTGATAGACACCTAAAATGGAACAATAGTTTTTTTTAATATAATTAATTAGTTTAATTCTGTTCTTTTTTTTTAAATTATTTTTTTTTTAAATTTTAGTTGTTGGTTTTTAATAATTTTTAAATCTTAAATCATATTGTTAGTTAGTTGTGGTGAAGAGAGGACCGAATCCTTCTCAATTAGCTAAGGAAGCCGTATATTCATATATAATTCTTATAATTAATATATATATTAATTAAAAATTAATAATTAATAATAATAAAATTAAAATAAATTTAATAACAGTTTTAATAAAATTATATTATAAAAATAATTTAATATAATTAAAATAAAAATATTTATTTAATAAAACAGAAACTAGAAATTGTTATAAAAAGTTATAAGTAATAATTATATTAAATATAAATAACAAAAATATAAAGCAAATTAAATAAATTAATAAAAAAAAATCCATAAATATTTTTATAATTAGTTATAAATAGTAATAATAGTAATCGTAATAAATATTATTATTTATCATTGATACAAATTTTAAAGACATAAATATATTTCTTTAAAATGTAATATTATTTCACATTTAGTATATAAACACTTAACTGTTAATTCATGACAAGAAATGACTATTTAGATAAATCAATAAAAAATATTATATAAAATAAATAAAATCAAACAAAATAAATATAAAATTAAATATTTAATAAAATAGAATATGTAATAATAATATGCATTAATAATTACATTAAAAATAAGTAACAAAAATATAAGGTAAATTTTTATAAAATAAATGAAAAAAAATCCATTAAAAATATTATTAATAACTATAAATAATAATTAATAATAATTAATAATAATTATAATTATTTATAATTTATAGGGATAATATAGGGATAAGGATATGAGGCAAATCCGTATCATTAAGTTGCAATCTTTTAATATAACAAATAAACTGTTAATTTATAAAAAATAAATGAGTACATTAATAAATATATAAAAAATAAAAATATTTTATAAAATCTTGATTTATTATTAGTTTTTTTATGAAATCTAGTAGTGTTTCATTGTTTAAATTCTTCTTCCCTGCACAAGACTAATGTGCTGTGAAAACGAGGTCTTCACTTAGTAAACAACTTGTTGTTCAAAGATCGTCTTATAGCTTTAAGGTATTGTTCGAGCTTAATTTTGTTTCTAACATTGACCTGTTGAATTCATTTTTTTTATTTTTTTTATTATTTTCGTTTAGTACAAAACACCGCAATAAATTATCCGCTACTCTGCCATGCTTCCATTTTCTTATATAATTTTGCTGGCTACTTAAGTATTCTTCCAAGTTTATTAAAAAGAATAAACACTTTTAAATATTTACTTTATAAACTGAGAAAATGAAAACTTGTTTACTTCGCTACACTTAATTTAAATATATTTGCTATTCCAAATTAATAATAACAATATTTTTTAAATGTTTATTTTTTTTTTCAGAAATATAAATAAATATATACGTATATATATATACATATATATAAGTGTATGCATATATTAGATATTTTTAATTCAGGTTAGAAGTTTTTGAATAACACGTGTGATATATATAAATATATATATATTGTTTTCGCACAAATTTAAAATTGAGCAAATATTATAATTTTAAAATCAAATAAATTTGAAATATATAACAGCATTATATACATTTTTGTATTAAAATTATATAAAACATTCATTAGGTTTTTATACAATATAATTTTATTCGTCTTTAGAGTAGTTGACTTCGGCAAAGTCACGATCAGCGAGATCTTCTTGCTTCCACAAATTCGAAAAAATGAGAATGTTTTCATCCCACATGGAAATTGTGGAACGTGTTCAAATTATAATATTTAAATAATGATAATAATGATAAGTATAAATAACTGAATACAAAATATTGTTATTTAATAATAAATATAACTAATAAAAATATTATATAATAGTAGGTATATATGCATGGAGCTATGACAACAATATAGTGGTCTAATTTATTAATATAGAACTTGTGTTATAGTGATCTAATGTATCGATATTATATATTGGTTTAGGAGAATCTTTCACAAAGATAATTCATAATAAAATAATGAATAAAATGAATAAAATAATGAATAAAATATTTCATAAGATATAGTAGTGTAATTAATGGATAATTTTGTAAATTACAATTTTGATATAGAAAAAAAGCCAAGCAATTTTATTGTGTATGGTAGGTCAAGTCATTATAGTGGTTATACAAATCTACTTAGGTCCCTTCTTCGGTCTATGTTACAATAAAGTAAGTTCACAAAAATTTTTCATAAGATATGGAGAAATAATTCTCCGATATCAAAAAAATACTTATATAGTGCATTGTGGATACTGGGTTAGGTTATCAAAGTGATTATACAATCTAATTAGGGTCTATTTTTGGTTATTGTTACAACTGCATTTCATTTACAATGTTCCCATTTAAAAGGGGTTAAAATCCGCTAGCAATTGACCTCTTATCATCTTTGAACACCTTCATAAGGTTGAAAAGAAAAACACGTTAGGACCTTCTTGAAATAAATTATAAGTCTATATCATTAAAGTCTATCATTACATATAATTATATATGGATATTTCGCTGGATATAGTCTATGATTATTTAAAATAATTACTTATTGTCAAATTAATTGGACAGAACACTTTATTAGGATGTATTAGAAAAACTTCGAAAGACTTTCTTCAATTAAATTATATGTTTTAATTATAAGATACAAATATATATGGATATGTCACTGGACATAGTCCCTGCGTGCCTTTTTGCGCTTTTCGTATAGTGAATCTAAAATAATTATTTGCTGACAAATTAAATAGACAGATTTCTTAATTTAAGATATGGAAATAGATAAAAGTTATAAAGATAAAGACGATTAAAAAAAAAGGATAAACATATTACATCGAAATCTGTACTTATTGATTATTTTCATCTTATATTTAACTACTGCGGATGATATATTGCATTTTTAAGTATTCTTATACTGTATAAATATTAATGAGAAAAGTATTTTATAGAGTTTCTGAATTTGTTGGCTGTTGTTCAAATAAACAAACTTAAAATAAATAAATTTATTTATTAATTTCGTTTATTGCTTTGATTATTAAATAAATAAATATAATTTTTAATAATTTTTGTTTTCAACTTAAAATTTTTTCTAATGGTTTTCATATTAAAAACTCTCAGTTTTAATCACAAATTAAGCTTTAAAAATTGCCATATGTTTGCTCTAATTTCTTATCAATTTTTTTTATAATTAAAAATTCAAATGTGTCAAATTTCAGAGTTTTCATAATTAAAAAATGTTTAGAAGCTCTTAAAATCTTTGCCGCAGATAATAACTTGAATTTTATTCTTTTTTGTTATTTACTTTAATAAGCTTATCAAAAACAGGTTAAAAAGGTAGACGACGGTTCGATTAATTATTCAAAATCTATGCCAAATATAATATTCAATGAATTATTAAACTAAAAAAAATATTGAAATATAAAACATTTATTTATGTTAGTATTAGTAGTATTAATGGTATGTCTTATTTATGGGATGTATTATTTTTTATTATTAGATTTTAGATAATTTTTTAACCGGCTACTTTAAGTTAACTCATATATAACTACAATACAAATTAAAATTCTTTTTTTCTATTATTTTTAAAATTAAAATTTTAAAGCTTGTATTAAAATGTCCATATATTTTAAATAGTAAAAAAAATTTGCTTGATTTCTGTCATAAAAACCTTACTGAAAATATTTGAAAGGAACAACATATCATTAGTTTATATAATAGGTTGATCTTACCTAAGTAACATAATGAACCTATAATTATTTTTTTTACCGATTTTTTGTTATAAATTTTCTGTTTACATTTTTTCTAAATTGTTATTGGTTCTCTGTCTTAAGCCTCGTTTATTTCATCTCAATTTTCTCAAAAATGTTCCAATTATGAACTTCAAATTATTTTATAATAAAAACTTGTTGATATTACGTCATATTACGTGTACTTAAGAAGAGGTCTTTTCTTAAGAAGAAAAACCAGTTAAGGTCTTTTTTCTATATTTCATGGCGTTCCTACCTATATATGTAAATAAAAAATACAAGATAAACAAAATTTGACATACATATATATACAAAAAAAAAAAATATAATGATATTGAGAAAATATTTTTTACGCACTTTTTGAACTTTTTTATATTAAGGTTCTTTTAAATTTTATAAATATTAATGAATATATTTAAATTTAACAAAAATAGAATATGAACTCTTATCTTATTATATAAAAGAAAACTAGTTTTATTTATAATAAATAATATATTTTAATGAACTTCGAAACATTTAAAAAACTGGTTTCATATATAAAAAATATTTTCAAAAAATATATATTAATTTTTTTTGTATTGCAAAATAAATCTCAAATTTACGTAAAATACAAAAAATTTATTTAAAATTGTGTATAAAAATTTAATTAAACATAAAAAGGTGTGTTTTTAACGGTTATAAAATTTTAAATGCTTGTTTATGCCTTTAGAGCTAAAAAAAAAATCCGTTTTCTATTAACTAATTATTAAAATTTTTTTTTCTTAAATAAGTTTATTAATATTAACATATTTTTGTTATTACTTTTGGAGGTTATAGAACCATTTTCTGGAGAGTTTATATAGCCTTTAAAAGGATGATAAAAAGAAAAATATATTTACTTTAACTAATAACGAAAATCATAAGAATAAATCAATTTATACATAACATTTATTTTAATTATTTAATTATATTTAAATAAAAATAAAAAAATACAGTTAATACATAAAATAGTACACTTTATACAATATACAAGTAAATTCGTATATATAAAAATTTCTGTTAAATATGATTATTTAAAAATAATATTTATTATTATATATTATTACTATAATATTAATTATTACTATATATTATTATTATAAAAATACTTATTATTAATACACAATAATATTAATTTAATTAAAATTAATAATAATAATTATTAATATCTGCTAGAAATATCAAATATATACTTGTAGGTTATGTTGGGTTTTACCGGGAATATTAAGGATTTAATTAGGTTCACTGTACTACTATATTCAACTCATGGTTTTTCAAACCGTCTTCAGTTTTAAGCAAAGCCTAAAATACTCTTTAAAGGAAGGTCTTAAAGGTAGCTAAGATCATCTAAAAAGTTAGTCAGCACCATGATTAGTCGTCGTTACGCATATGTTGAACTATGACAAAGCAGATGTAATATATGTTTATGTATATGTCTTCCTCACAATTTCTCACTAAACGGGAAAATAAATCTTCTAGTACGACAAGACTGATTTAGTCCATGCCACTGAACAGTGACCACATACGAAAATTAGTAAAACCTATTATGGGAGGCCACTGGGAGATGAGGATGACAGAAGAATATTTCATAATGTATTTGGTTACTGTTTCATTGTGCTTCTTTGCTGAAATTCACTATATCCTTACGGGGGTCTCAGGAAGATTGCTATATAATAGCATTTTTTATATACATTTTTATTTACATTTTTTCAGTTTCACAAAAGTTTATAACGAGTATATAACTTGAGTTTAATAAAAATTTTGTTGAATTAAATAAAATATAAAATAAAAATATAATAAAATTATAATTATACTTATTATAAAATGATTATATTTACACTTAAATTTAAAAAATTTATGTCAAATAAATAATCCAATAATTAAGTTAATAATATTTAATATATCTACTTCGGATTTGCAATGTTGAGATTTTGATTTCTACAACATTCGATTTTATATTTAAGAACAGAAAAGAGCTTTGAACTTGTCGAACAGACTTAAAACACATATAATATATATATATATATATATATATATATATTTACATACATATATACTCATAAAATAAAATGTAAAATAATTAATCGACTTGCCTTAAACTGATTTCTTTGTGTACGCCTTTCTCATTGACTCAGAAAATTAATTGCATTTTGTAAAAAGAAGCAAATAAAGAATAATATTATTTATTTACAATAAAGAATGAAGTTTAATATACTTTTTCTTATTGGTTTTTTAATATTTTGTGGTTTTATGTCATCAGCGAACTGGACATCGTCGTTCTGCCTCATCAAAATCGATAATAAAGCAATGTGAACACTCGATGGTACTAATTGAGAATAATTCCAATGCACTGATAATTGCAACACGCAAATATTCTAAGAAACATGCTTCCTCCTTAACTAAACGCCAGGAGGAAGATAGTGATAGCGATTCGGATTCTGATGATGAATTCGAACGTAACCGTAAAAATATACAACCAAAAACAAGCGAAAGGGTAAGTTTTGAATTGTTTTACAATTATATTTATTTTTTATTATTTTTCAATAATATTTATTTATTAGTCTATATAAGTAGATATATGTAGTACCGACAATTCTATTTAAATTTGCATTATCTTTTGCAAAACAATTAAAAAATTATCTTTAGAAAATAATTTATGATCTATTTTTTTACAATTCAAAAATATATATACCTAAATGATTTATCAAATAACTATTATTATAATGATGGCCACAATGTATTGGGCATGATATAGGTCCTATATTTCGTTGTGAACCCCTTAGGGTACTTTCTTGATTTTTGCAACTAAACCAGTGTTTGAAGACTTTAAAAAATCTGTGGAGATACTTAACAGATGGACAATTGGATTGTTATAGGTAGCAATTACAAGTCAGTCAACTTTTAAATAAGAATGACCAAGAAGTCTTACCGTTTAGAAACTAATATAGTGGTACATGAACAAGAAATAAAAATTATTTATAGAATATATGGAGGATACAATTTCTGTTTTTCGTTTGAAAAAGTCTAACTTATCGATTGATGTGTTTACCTTTCCGAACTTAAAGTCTTACTTGGGGCGTACAACGAATAAAGTGTTACAACACTGCTCTGAATAATTTTCTTTCCAATAAACGCTTTAACAATTTTTGATCTACTGTAACCACATCTGCTTATTCCGCAAAGTAAAAATGTCTCAAGAAGTTGACTATCTATCTGGAGAGAATAGACCAGTAACAACGAGTAGCCAATCCTTTCGTCCATGTTCTCATCTTGATAGCTTCTACAGAAATCTCTATTAGATGCTAATAGTTTTGTCTATTATATATCTCAAGTAAATTTCTGCTTTCGCAGTTAAAAGGGAGTTTCGGTATTCATTTTAGGTAGTATTTCGTTATCTGAAAGAGAAAGAAAGGTATTATCTGAAAGGAGAGAAAATTTTTCTCTCCATTACCTGTTCTCTACTCGAATTTGTCATAGAATTCTTGTCATAGAACATACAGTTTTTAATTGTATAGGTTTGTCAAATTTTTCGAAATTAAAAAAATGTTATCGTGTTTAAATTTTTAATTAAAAAACATTCCTATAAGCTTAGCTTGATTTAATATTCCAATCAGTTCTTAAATCTTAATTCTGTTTTTTAATAATTACGTAAATACATTAACATTTCTACGTACAATAATATATTTTTGTATATAGCTGTATATATATATACATATATGTATATATAAATTTGCAATCAGAATACAAAAAAAATTCTTAATCGTATATCGAATTTTTTTTTTTGTGTTTAAAGTGGAGTACCAAAATATATTATCACCTCAGCTGGCAAAATAATTTGAAAATATATTTTTTTGTGAGCTGAATACGAAATCTTGTAGCTTTTTAAGCGTGGTGAAAACGTGTTTCAAATTATAAAATAAATGCTGGCTTATATATATAGCATACAATGGATAATACATGACATTACATATAGTAAATATTGATAATAAATCTATACAATTAACTTTTTTCTCTTTTTAGAATCACATTATTTTTTACATTAATTTAATAGTGTGAATAACATTCATAAGAACAAAATAATAATTGTAGTTAATATACAAAATATTGAATTATAAAAAAAACATTATTAAAAGCCAATATTCAAATTATATGTGAACTTCATAAAATAGAAAAAAAAATTTGCTTGATACTTTGATTTCTCAAAAAGTATATACATATCAGAGTAGTAGCTAAAAGGCAATGAGGCGAAGATCTTTTATTAAATTAATTCCCAGGATATTATTTTGTTTTAAAAATTTTGAACAGAGTTCAGTTTTTTATAATAAAATAATAATTTGGTCATAAATTTTCATTTGTTCCCCTTTCTTTTACATACTTACGTACTGCAGTCCTCTTCTTCCAGTGGAGCATATTGTGTTCTACGAATAACCTATCTTATTCAGTTTGCCTTCAATAGTTCTTCGTCAAATTTTGGTAAAGGCACTAGAACGGTGAGATTCAACGCTTTAACGTTTGTTTCGCAATATAGATGTTATTTTTGCGGAGAGTTTGCCCTACCTACTTCCATTTACGTTTTTTAGCTTCAATACTCGCACATACTTGATCTGTTCGCTTCCAAAGTCACACAGAATATGCTTAACTATTTGTACTGTGTTTTTACCACTTTTTCAATGAGTATTCAAAAGCATATTCATGGGTTCTTATATATTAGCAATAAGAGAGAACTACAGTAAGCCTTGTAGTGCTCACGTGAACCATTATATTTGGTTTCCAGAATGTAGTCTTGTTATATGAAGTCTGGTTCAGATATGTCAGCATTTACTTAAAATGTTTTTGAGAAGTTTATCACAAAATTACAATAATAGTTTAGGATCATTATATTCTAATCTAAATTGCATATTAATAAATATTTAAGTAACGAACAGTTTCTAATTACTTAATATTTACTGTGTATTAAGTAAGGTTTGGTTATACCGGCGAGAGAGATCTCAAGGGATCTCCTTCGGCCTACAGGCCCATTGTGTTACCGTATAATGATTCAGTGTGAATTATTTAAGTGTTACTTTTAAATATATATATATTAGGATTCTTCAGATCATATCATTTATGTAAATTGTTATTATTATTTATTATTGTTTCAGAGATTAGTTTCTATTTAGTTTATATTTTAAAAGTTTTTTTTTAAATATAACATCAGCATTTCTATATTTAATATATATTCCTATTAAATTAATTAATTAAAAGTTTTTAAAAGTTTTTTTTTAAATATAACATCAGCATTTCTATATTTAATATATATTCCTATTAAATTAATTAATTAATTTAATAAATATATTAAAAATATATATAATGTGTATATATGAATATTTCTGTGTTTTCATTTTCCAATTTTTATAATACATATTTATTTAATTTAGTTTTAAAAAATTACACTGCACAATAACGTTATTAATATTAGTTATTTAATAAAAACACTTAAATTTACTAATTAAAATTATAGTAGAAGATAAAAAAGAATAATAAATTAATAATTTCCTACAATTTATATTTAAAGGGTGATACTGATTTTTGGCGCCGCAAGATGCGTACATTGCACCGAATTTTGGATGTTAATCACGATGGTGTCGTATCCTTCGATGATTTTAAATTGTTAGCAAAGCGTTTCACAGACTTGGGACATTTAACTCCCGAATTATCAGCAGAATTTGAGGATGTAATGAAACAAACTTGGGAAGAACAGTTTGGTGAAATTACTCCTTATAATTTGCTGAACGCTGAACAATTTTTAACAGATATACATCATCGTCTAAATGATAAGAAAATGGCAAAACGTATTGGACGATTCTTGCCATATTTATTTAAGGTAACTATATATTACATATTTTTATTTATAAATTTAATCTAAACTGTTAATTTTTATTTTTAGGCTGTCGATTATGATCATTCTGGTCATTTGGATCTCGATCAATATAAACTTTTCTTCCGCTGCTTAGGCCTCTCCGATGAAGATGCCGCCATTTCATTTGCTGTGATAGATAAAAACAGTGATGGTCAAATTTCAATGAAGGAATTTGTACATTTAGGACGTCAATTCTTTATGACTGAAGATGAAACGAAAATCTCAAAAATGTTTTGGGGTCCGCTAATTGATCATTGACTGGATTATGCTCACGAGGCGATTATTGAGTTATTGTCTCGTGGCCGTCGGTCGGATGTACAAAAAGCTGTGCGAATTATGACCTTGCTATGTGTGCAAAGTTTTCAACAAAATTTTAAAAATTTCGAAGAAGATGATACCAATTATTTAAGACTATTTTTATATATGCACTCTATTATATTATTAATAATATCGTGGAATTCATTTAAAAGTGATGATTTAAAAACATTTATCGTTTATCATATAAGAAAATTTAATAAGTTACGTAAGCAAGCAAAAAAACGAAAGCATAAAATTTTAATTTAATATTATATATTTTTCAAATGAGAAATAATAAAAAAAACAATTAAACATTAAATTGATGAATATTATTTAATATTATAAATTCCAATCGGTGTTCATATTCACGTAGTTTGTTCAACATTTATCAAATCGCTTTTCCATTCTTCTAAATCACCAGTCATTGACTTTGTTTCTCCAATTTCGTATTCAACATCCTTGGCACTGTAATAAAATAGTAAAAGTATGTATCACTTATTTATATAAAGGAATAAAATACAGGAATATATATACCGGAATAAAATTAATATATAAATTATTATAATACCACGTTTTGAATATAACATTTCAAAAAGTATAAATTTAAAAACGATTAGTTCTTGGGTTAAGCCCCGGCTGTTCTTGGAATATATTACATTGGTGTGTTCTTTCATCAAATCTCTTCAATCTTAACATGTACAAATTTCCGGATTCATCGTATGAAGTCAGAGCCATGCTTATGATTGCATGATTTTGTTACATGACAGAAATCTGTACCATTTTCTTTTCTTTTTATATGTATTTATTGATTGTATCTTCTTTTTTAATGAAACTAACCATAAGTTCTTTTTTAAATCTTAACACTGTGTACATAACATTAAAATTTTAAATAAAATAAATAAAATATATAAACATAATATTCCGGGTCTCATTTAAATCACTAAATTGGGTTAAGTTATGGGATGTATGATTTTTAAAAGAAACAAGTAATGCGATGCTATTCTGAATAATAGCTGGACAATGGGTTGGCCATTTTTAACAAGAAATACTTAATGTAATTGCAAGATTTCTAACTATCGTGTTCTGTCATGTTTTTATTCATTATTAATCCAAAGGAATTCGTCCAGCACTTACAAAAATTATAGAATTTTACTTAAAATCTAAATGGACAATAACATATTTTTTGTGTGTCAGACGTTTTTATTTTATTTTCTCCTAAAAATTATATACGGACTATAAAGTAAGTAAATAAAATTCGATTATTTCCTAAGACCACTGATGAAGAGTACTTGACAATACTCGAAACAGCGTTGTATGGTCAGCCAAATTTCAATAAAAAATTAAAATACAATTTTTGTTTGTCCTTTCTTTCTTTCTTTGTTATTCGAAAATTCTCTAAAAATTTAAATATCGCTTCTTTGTCACTATAAAGAAAGCGTAGCTTTATCAGCAACAATAATACATATTTCCTTCTAACGCTATCAAATTCAGGGAATTTCTAGATCTCGGTGATGACTTTAATTTCTAATGTATTATGTGGCGTCAATAATTGTACTCAGTATTTTTGACTGAGCTCTTTGGAGAATTATAATATTTGAATCACTACCATTTTCAAATTGCTGGAAGCTGTCAAATTATGCTGTTGTTGTTTTTGGTAACCTGTTAGGATCTATTAGTAGATAACATGAAAGGTTTACAACAAGACGAATATATTGGGATAGGATGTGGATGGTTGGCTAAAAGTATTTCACATACAAAAGTAAGCGTAAAATCAGAGCTGGACAAATATAAAGCAAACGAGTTGAATTGCATTTCAATCTACTGTTAGTTACGGTTGCACCCTGCGGGTAAGCGATTTAGAATATTCCCACAGTAGATATTCTTGTCGTAGAAGGCGACTAAAATTCCGGTGCCAATCCGGTACTTGTATAGGAAGTACGTATGATAGTGAGTGAGCACGGCACTTGGGTCATCTGACCAGAGATGATCCGATCTGGTACTTCGGGAGTCAGTGGCCCGTAGCTTCGGCTGTACTGACAATTAGCATTGGCTTCGAAGTGGCTGTGGTTAATACCCAAACTCACGCGGGAAGAATGAAAAACATTATGGTGCATTCGGCTTGGAGTTGCGTATTCACCACCAGGTGCTACAGCCCACATTGTAGCAGAGGTTTTAGGTAGGCCTCGCATTAAACCAAGATGGAAGTTATGACCTATACACATTTCTTCATTGGAACCTGTGTAGGTTAATTCCAAGGGGGCGCTTATTGACGCTTTGTATCAAGACGTTTGCTTTTGAGTAACGTGATGTTAAGCCTACACGGCAGGGAATCACATAGAGACTTCTGTCAGTTTCTGTCAAAATATTTTTTTTCTCGTGCTACACAGATTGACGACACAGTTAGCAGAGCCATTTTTTTACTTTGAGTAAGTCAATCTCCTTCTTAGTAATATGACTACGTTCACACCTACCGCAACGAGATGATGTCAGTGCGATTAAATAATGGCAAGAGCTTTTTGCACTTTTCAAGAGGTAGTCTCTTAATATGGAGGCCATCAGAAAAATGGTGTCATTTGGTTTCAATTAGGATTATAAAAGATTCACGAATCTTTATTTTAAAAATTATATACTAAATTCAAGAAAATTAGAAAATGATTTAAAATTGAGGTAATAGTCAAAGTGAATCCTTCAATGTTATTTTTTACGAAAAAAAAATGAAATCAATGATGAACGAAAACTTCTCGTTATTCGAATTTTTAAACAGTTTTTCCCGAATTGAATACGTAGGCTGAAGTCTATGCAGTACTGTTTTAAATAATTAATTTAATATAATTTTACGTATTTAATATCTTACTTTTAAAAATGAGATTAATGTTTTCTTTATTAAATACAAAAAATGCGCACTTAATGATTTTAATGCAAAATAAATATATACTACGGAAAATGTCTTCACATATATACATATGTAGGCCATATGTTGGATATGGTCTAAAAATATTTAAGTTAAGAATAGTCCATTGTTTTGAATTTCGAATGGTTGTTGACTTTGCTATAAGCAAGTATTTCTCAACACAAGGTGTTTAGTAGAGACACATGAGTATTTGCTGTATAACTAATGAAACTGTTATAAAGTACTAAAATAAGTATAACAATTTGTTGTTACTGGTTTTTACAAATTTGATTGCTTAGTGTTTAAACTGTCATAGAATATAATTAATAAATGTTTTCAGCTAAATAGTTAACTTAAAAAGTTTTTAAACAAATAAATATTTGTTTAAAAGACTTTTTAAATATTTGATAAATTTAAATTTTAGAATTGAAAAATTTTTATATCTATTTTAACAACTGACAGTTCCATAAAATAGCTTAATTTAGGTCGTGTGCGAGTTAGGCTAAGTTGCGTTCTAAATGAGGAAAATTCTAAGTTGTGTCGATAATGTATTGATGTGTCGATACGTGTTGATAAATGGCAAAATGTGTGCAGTGCAAAAAATCCTAAAAAATCTCCCATTTGGTTTAGCATCAACTTAGCCTAACTCGCACACGTCC
>NC_051846.1:152671805-152734714 GCF_002237135.1 Teleopsis dalmanni | reverse complement strand
TATAAAGCCGGTTTAAATTATTTTGTAATTCATAACTTAATTCATAATTGGTATGTAATTCATAGTTGGTAAGGGTCTTTTTAATGAAATGGACTCTACTGAAATTATATACTGAACAAACCTGAGTAATAATGATTTTCGTGGGTCGGTATAATTGGAATTGATTTTAGGTATAGGAATATGAAATAGCAAAATTGAAGTGAAAAATACTTGAATTAATAATAAATAATACAGCAGTAATTTGTTTTTGGTGAAAACTTGATATTACTTGCCATCAGCTGCAAAAAGTAAACAAAATTTGATGACATGCAAAAATTTATTTAATTTCAAATATCTTTTGTCACAACCGGTTAAATATATATAAACAAAACTTTATAAATATACCGTACCTTATTGATAGAATTGGTTTAGTTAATCAGAATAAACATTAAGGAGAAATTGCAAATGAAAAACAATAAATGAAATTATTCAGACATAAACTACTGCTCATTTGATATAAAATTTTGATATTTTGAAACAAAACTTTATAAATATTTCCTTTTTTAGAAATTTGTCCTGAAAGCAACTGCTGTTGACCGGATTTTTAAAAAAAGAAAAAATAGCAATTTCATTAAAAACAATATATTATAAATTCCATTAAATATACATAAATTATATACATTAACATACATAGATACTATAAAAAAACTAAACTTAAAACTGATTAAGATATATATTTACATGTTTTGTATATTATATTTAAGGTTTAATTCGTACTTCTTTAACTCAAACTCTTTAAGTTTGACTTCCAATTGATGTCTAAGAGTCATTTCGTGTTTTTTTATATCTAATTCTTTGTGAGCCTGCAATTCCATTTCTTTCAAACGGATTGCATGTGCCCGATCCAGTTCCGCATTTTGCGCTTGGAACTGCAGTTTTTTTTCTTCCATATCGTTCCTTAATTGACGAAATGTAATTTTTGAAGAGCATACACCACTTTCTGGCGATGCAGACCTATGGCTTATTGTATTTGATCTTGATAGCTGAGAAGTTACTTGAGTGTCTCCATAAGTGTTTTCATCGTCACCAATTATACTCAGAACACCGGCTTCGGATAGCAGGGTTGGTGAATGTTTAGGATCGTGGAATGATGGCTCAGATTTAATTACAGCAACGTTTGTATTTATTGCGCCGCCATAAATCTTATGAAGAAGATCAAATCTAGGGCAAATTGTTGAGATATAATCTAGAAGTTTAATAACAATCATAACAATTATAATTTAGCTTTGCATTAATCTTCACACCTGTTACTTGTGTTTCAAATTCAGTGGCTAAAAGGTTAGCACCCGTCGTTTTTTTCCACTCTATAGCAGAAATATAACCAGATTTCAAGTGGCGCATTTTGTTCTTTAATACAAGAAAATTTAGCCCATCAAAAGTTTTGCTGTGGCTCATAATTTTTAAATAAAAAGTCTGAGCGGTCGGTTTCTGTCACATACATAATAGGAAAATCAAATTATTGTCAATGCAATTAGAAAAATTCTACACACGCTTACTTCGAAGCCCTTCGGTGCATCCCCAATTGCATCTACTATTAGGTTTAGCAACTCCAACACCTGCGCATCTCCCCACTTATATGCTTCACTCACTCGCATACGTTTTGATTTGAAATATTGTTTGCGCTAAAATATTTCTAATAAAAATTTTTGTTATATTTAAAATTACTTTTAATACTCACTCCTCTTTCCATTTTCAAGAAATGAAAGGTATTAGTCTATACACCCAACAAAATTTAACTTCGAACCCGTGATTATGATAAAATATGCATTCACACGGCATATTTGCCAATTACAAATAGCACTTAAATGTAAATGCTGAAAGTTAAGCCAAGAATGAAGTTTTGATATGAAATTTCGTAGAAACAAATTTCAAAGTGCTGCCATATCACAAAAAAGAATTACGAAAAACAAGTGTAAGTAACTACACAGTAATGAAAATTTTATAAGATCTCAGCTACATAGGTTAGAAAATAAAACTTTTATTTATAACACTAAAACTAAATAATTTTAGTTTAACATGATTTATCTGTGCTGTTTAAATAGTATGACATATTTTGTTTTAAATCGGACTATAGGTGTTGTTATATACTTTATTGATTAAAAATATTATATACCTTACAATTTAATACGGCATTTACTCTGGCCGAAAATGACTCATTTTGGTCAAAAATCGAAAATGAGAAACCAATGGCTCATTCTTGCATATAAAATTTTAAGAGCGAATGAGCCATTCCATCATATTCTGTATGAATGCGTCCCAACGACATTCGTATGCGTACCCTCTTTTTGACATATTTACAAAAAAAGGTAAATAAATGTTTGGTGGTTGCATTTTCTTGAAAACGATGCACCTTTTTTTAGAACTTCTACTTCCCAAAAAGTAATTAATCGAAGTTAAAAATATTGTTACGTTTACTCCAACGCTTCGTTCGATAACACTGGATCCTGATAAGTGAATAATATTAAACTTGTATTAATTATAACCGTTATTTATATTCTGAAAAACACACAACTTTATTGCTTAAAATAATCAACTTCCGTATTCTCCTAAAATTAACCAACTATTAAAAACTTATTTACTAACTAACTGACATAATTCAAAATTATCTCAGTTAACTTAAATCGAATTGTATCTTCGCAACATTGCCCTCCACCTAAACTTGTTCGTCCCGAACAAGTGTCACTATATCTTCATCACAACGCGCCAACCGTTCCAAATGAACTACTTTCATCTTATTCTCATTATTTGTTATGTCCGAAACGAACAAGACATCTCTGACATCAGCATTAAATTCACTACCCGTAGCCAATACGTCATCTGTGGTATCCTCATGAAACAAGACATTTACATCAATTGTCACGTTCTTATCATCTGTGAGGTTGGCATCAACGTTTAACGGTATATCTTTATAAGACAACTTATTCGCGACCAACAAGTCCTCTGCGGTCTCCGCATCATATTTGATTTCCTGATTAATCCTGAACGGATGCACCAAAGTTCGTGCAAGTACGATATTATCGACTCCGACATTTTCCATGGCTTCTACAATCCAGCATCTGCTCGTCCTTTTATTCGCGTCTAGTGTTCCCCATACAATCGCTTCTGAATTTGCCGGTATTCGTCGTCGTCGATTCAATCGAACCTGTCTCATCCTATCGCAATGCTCACTGCCAGTATTCAATGGACATTCCATTACCGCGCTCCGTAGGATACATTGTCCTAAGTCCAACGTAATTCCATGGGCAATCATAAAATCTACTTCAAATGGAATATCCTCAACATATATAACATATGGGGATTCTTGGTCGTCCAAGCAGATGTTAATTTCAACTGATTCAGCTATACCAAAGCCGATTAACACAAAATCATAACTATATAAACAGAAATAGCCTTTCCTCCTTTTCTTTCTTCTCTTTTTTCTGTTACTTTTTTCCCTATTCATTATTTGAATCAGTCTTCTTCTCCCTCTTATCTTATTTCTTGTTTTCTCTTTTATCCTTCTTTCTTTTCTTCTCTTTCCTCTATTTCTTTTTACCTCCTTTCTTGTCTTCTTTTTTGTCTTTCTTCCTGCCTTCATTTCTGTCTTTTCTTTTGCCTTCCTTCTTGTCTTTCTTCCTGCCACTCCAGTTTCCATTTTCCGTACTTTTGCTGTAAAGCAACACATTATACCGGCAGCCTCGTACGTTAACGCACTGCCAACTGTTTCAGCGTAAGTTAGCTTTGGAAACATTACCACCTGCCGTCTGGTTTCTGGATCACGTATGCCATCAATAAAAACATCAATTTTATTTTTTTTAATGAAGTCACTAGAACTCCCAATATACGCTAAATTGCATAAACGTTCGATATCCGCGGAATATTCCTGAAGACTCTCGCCAACTCGTTCTACTCTTGCCTTCAGTTCTACTCTGCGTAGGGGTGACATAAAATTGCTGCCATACCTACGATTTAATAAGCCAATTAACTCATGGTAATTCCTACGTGCCTTATCAGGAATCTGTTGTAGCACCTCTGCCGCGCTGCCCTTTAATGCCACAATCAGCGCTGCCGTTTTCTCATCTTCACCCCAACGATTTGCAACAGCAGTAGTCTCGAACTGTAACTGGAAAACTTCAAACATCGCGGTTCCACCAAACACCGGTGGTTTTAATTTTACTTCCCCAGTCCGGCGAACACTCGCTAACGAATGACGATTCGACGACAAATCATCCAATCGATTTTCTAACTGGTACACCTCATTAAAGACTTGAATATTCTGGTTTGTTTCATCAACCCTTTTCGACAACTTTTCTTGCGCCTCTGCTGTTATCCCGACAAGTTGCCACAACTCTTGTTTTAAATCTTTGAATTCACAGAAAATCTGCTCTGCGTTTTTCTTAAGCTCAGTGGAAGTCTGCTCTGCATGTTCCTTCATCTGCTGCATCATCTTCATCATAAGCTCCATCATTTCACTATTACCCACCTGTTTAACTTCTCCCGCTACAATTATCTCTTCAGGGAATTCTTCCACTTCCGCATTTATACCGCTCGCCTCTAAAGCCTCACGCAGCCTTACTTGCAACTCCGTCTTAACACCACCTGTGCTAAGCCCCAGCTTCTCCAGTTGCCGCTTTAATTGCACTACGGTTAACTGTCCAAGCTTAACCATTTTATTTATCAGGATCCCACTTCTGACACCAATGTTACGTTTATTCTAACGCTTCGTTCGATAACACTGGATCCTGATAAGTGAATAATATTAAACTTGTATTAATTATAACCGTTATTTATATTCTGAAAAACACACAACTTTATTGCTTAAAATAATCAACTTCCGTATTCTCCTAAAATTAACCAACTATTAAAAACTTATTTACTAACTAACTGACATAATTCAAAATTATCTCAGTTAACTTAAATCGAATTGTATCTTCGCAACAATATGTTTTAAGTATATATTATAAGGTTTGAAGGCATATTTAATAATCATGCAGCAGTTTTTTGGCACAGCTCAATAATCAAAACAACAGGCAAGTCAGGTGTTTGAAATGAGAACAAACGAAATACAACGAATGTAAACACTTTCAAATGTCTTATTCAAAATGAGCCATTTTCGGTCAATGTAAACTCCATATATTAATATAAATGGTTTTTACTCAGAATGGCGCGCTTACTCCTTTGATCGCGACGACGACAAAAACCCACACACATATTTTTGCTTTTTTATATTATAGGTCTATATTATAGGCCTGTTTCCCGAGGTACTCGTAGTAAAACTCAAATAAAATTTACACGAAAATACTCGAAAATTTCTTTGTGGAATGTACTTGTGTATACATAGTGTTACTCAAAATTACTATGAATAGCTTCTGGAACAGACCTAATAGGTCATATAAAAAAGCTAAAAAAAGTAGTTTTCGAAAATTAATTAAAAAATATTTTTTTTAACCGGTGGATAAGAACTACATAAAAAATGTTATACATAAAAATGTTTGGCAAGACATACATACATGTTTTGTCTTAAGTAAAACCTATGTGGAAAAGGTAAAATCAAGGTGATATTAGTGTAAATTTGTTTTTATTAATATACTTTTTTAGTTATAAATTTTATTTTATTATATTACTTTTTTTAAACACTTCAAATATCCAAAAAATTTAAAATTTTTTGTAACACTTCACAGTTATAAAAATCAGCTGATATTTTACTAATTTTTGTTCAATTATTAGACTTGATGGTTCGGTAAATCTGTAACGTTGAAGTTTAAATGAAACAAATTTATAAATAATTTTATCACTCTATCAAGTATGTCAAAATACCCATATTATATATTATTACACTGTTCAATATTTTTTCGAGTACACAATTATTCAGCAGACATTTTAGTTTAACTAAGTAATCGGTAATCATTTTAAAATATAACATATCTAATTAGGAAATGTACGTGACGTTGTTTTGTTGTTAACCAAGTGTCATAAGTTAGGCAACATTAACAAATTAAAGCAAAATTAACTAATAATATTGGTGCATATTTGTGAGCTTCCAAGAACGAAATGAATTTCTCGCTGGAAAAAAAAGAAAGAGTACGTGCAGCTTGCAAAAAATGTGGATATGCCGGACACCTAACGTTTCAGTGCAGAAACTTCTTAAAAGTAAGTCAACTATTTTAAATTAAATAAATATTCTGAAAAATTTGTAAATTTGTTAGGTTGACCCTAATAAAGAAATATTGCTCGATGTTGACAGCACCAGTTCGGATTCTGAAATCGATTACTTGACTCCACTGACTGAGCTACGCATGAAGGAACTCAAGGAGAAAGAAGCTGAATTGCTTCAACGGAAAGTGGAAAAGAAAAGTAAAAAATCTAAAAATAAGAAGTCGAAGAAAAAAAAGAAAAAGAAGAGCTCCAAGTCGAAAAAACACAAAAAGAAGTCTAGCAGTAGTAGTAGTAATAGTAGTAGCACTGATACATCGGATAGTTCCGATTCCAGTGAATCCGACTCGGATTCTTCTGATAATGAAGAATCCTCAACAAGCGAATCGGATGAATACGGACGAAAGAAAAAGAAACAAGGAAAATACAAACGTAAAGCTGAGTCTCCTAAATTGAGACGCAAAAAGGTGAAAGTTAAACGTAAATCACATAGAGCTTATGAGTCGACTACTGATGAGGACTCAAGTACTGATTGAATAATGATTGACGATATGGTGCAGATAGAACGTACTGATTAATTTATGGTTGTCACTATACTTATGAAATAAAAACGCTTTATATAAAATTTTATAAGAAATTAAAGTGATATTTAATTCTTTAAATATACTAGTACATATTACTCGCATATTTTTAACGCTGTAAAAGATATTTGGAAGTTGGATGATACATATATGATTTATTAATTGGATTGATAAAAAAAAACAGAATGGTAATAATCGTTTACAGATGTCTGAATTCAAGAACGTTCCGAAGTTGAGTTGGAGTAATGATAAGCGACATTTAGAGTTTGTATATTATTTATGTTGTTGTAGTTCGGGCAGATCTATGTAGCAGATAACATGGAAAGAATTATAATACGTGGATTAGGATATGATTGTAAAAATGACGTGTGAAAGTGAAGGGGTTTGTTCGGGAACAAAACTAGGTAATAAGTGGGTGGAATTGTAATTGAAATTAACCTAAGGCAGTTACTGCTGCACGCAGAAGGTTGTTGTTGTTGTAACCCACCGGGACCTGCTTGTGGAGTCCCTTTGGATGGTGTTGAACGGTGCTTGGTCGTCGTAGGTGACGAGTGGCTCCAGGATGTAGACTCGACCGTTCTTGGAACCACACTCGTCCTTGGAGATTTTTGGTGGAGACTTGTTTAGAACTTTGTTGCTATGTAATCATGATCTCGAAGAGGAAGCTGCATCTGTGTGGAGAGCTGTTAGTTTTGTCTAAGCAAGATCTCTATTTCAGATAGAAAAATTAAGAGTGGAGAAAAGGTTAGCATAGGATGCAGTCAAGTAATCAGCATCGCTGTTCTTTTGAAATTATTTTTTAGGTTTAATTATCTGTATATTATTTTAGACTAAAACTGTCAAGCACTTACAGCATTCAATAGTGAACTCAACATATGTAATTTGATTGATATTATCAAGTACACGTTTGGATTAGTAATCTATTTTTTTCACTAAATGTATTCAAAATTAAGTTTATCACTTATACGAGTGTTTATCTGCTCAATTGTAGCAAGTTTACTGAAGACATCAAACTCGTTTCTAGTAAAATAAGATTTTTTTAATTAACCGTTTAAAATTGAAAATAATTACAAAAAAATAAAATCTTAACTTTACGTTATCTTCAATGGTATGGTGTGTCATTTCGAGATATGGTAAACACAAGTAATTGCTTTAGCGCAAAGTGGTCTCTAAAGTGGACCTTGAGACTTGAACTCACTAAAACCATCTCTTAGCAATTAGTTGAAAAAAAAAGTGAAACTATTGTGATATCACATCTATATATACATGATAGCTTACCTAAGAATTTAGATAAGGATACTGTATAGGGGTATAATAAGGTTAGAAACCATTGAATCTTTTTTTGCATTGATAAAACAGGGATTCATTTTAAAGTCTATAATAGTGACCTAGACATATGTTTTAATTTAATATTACAAAATATATATATTTTTTTTAACTTTACAATCATTTAGACCGATATTAAATATTGGTTTACTTTAAGTATATTTAAATACATTTAACAAAATAAAATTATTTCTTAGATATTATATATTAATACTTATAATACTTTAAACTTATTTTATGGCTTATTTGCGAATCACTTTTAGGCTTTCCTCTCTAATTGTTTGTCCAATAATTGCTATAATTTGTTCCTTTTGCAACACATCCAGATCGTCCATTTTTGTGCTCAAGCTTCCATATAAATTGTTCATAATTTTGAGAACGATTTCAGTTTGTGTTTTTTCCTGTTGTGTTTTATTTTGCTGTGCTTCCAATTGTTCCACAAGCTTTTGGTTCAATGTTTCGACCTCGATTTCTTTCTCCATATGACTTTGCTTTAAGTTTTCCAATGTATTTTCTAATTCTAATAATTTCTTTTTTATTATTTTATGACTTTCTCTTTCCGTTTCGAGTTCTTGTTCTAACAGTTGACTCTTCTTCATCTCTTCCTTTACACTAGATTCATTTTTTATATTGCTTTTTTGAAATTGCTTAGATTTTTCTATTAAATCATTAAAAACTTTTTCAAGATCCTTTATCGGTTTTATGCCTAAATCCTCAAAGTCGTCAGCATAAATTTTTAATAAATTATGGAATGATTCTTCGTTTATCCGTTGTGAGTTATTGTCCAACGTCTGCTTCAGTTTTCTATTTTCTTTCTTTAATTCCAATAGTTTTTCTTCTAATGCAATTATTTCGTCATCTTTGTTTGTTTTCTGATTTCCACCGGTTGACATGCCATCTACCTTGTCCATAACTTTTTCAATTTTTGACTCTAATTTATTAATGACCATACGCATTTCTGTATTTTGTGTACGATTCTCTGTGAGCATCATCTGCAGAAATTGAGTTTCCATTGCATTAAACTGTGTATTGTTTCCATAGAAACTTGTGCTGTTTGCAGCCACTATTTGGTTATTTGTTAATTTACTCATTGTTTTGCTTTTTGGTGCAATAGTTGGCTTATTGGTGACTATAAGTGGAGTTGCTACTACTTCCGCATCCGATGAGTCACTGTATTCGGTGGTAGTGACAATTTCGTTATTAGTTATTTTATCTGATTTCGGAAATATTGGCAATTGTTGGCCTACCTTTGATATACGTGATAGTAAACTTGTTCGTGTGTTGTTCTTTCCCTTGGGTGATTCGTCAACTTTGTCGTCCATGATTATCACTGGACTTTCTTTTACTTTTTCGATTATTTCCGTTTGTGTTTTTATTTCTGGTTTATCTTCTACTTTGATATTAAAGAAATTCAATTTATCTATAAATGCTTGCCTATCCTCATGCTTGTCAAAGTTTAAACTCCAAAAGATCATACTTTCATCATAAAATTGTATATAATTATTTTGCATATAAAAATTTGTTTGGTCTTCCTTTTTTACGTTCAAATTAGATAGAATTGAAGTTTTTGTTTTGTAAATGATGACCCTGAAATTATTTGTTGCATCTCTTAACAGCGCCACACCTACTTTGCCCATTGATGCGTCCGCCTTGTAAGCAGTTGCCACCAACGCCAATTCTGTTTTCCATGCCTGAGCTTGAGTGCCGGTAGCTGTTGAGGTAGGTTCGGAATGTGGTTGTTTTGTACGTTTATATTTTAAGTTTTGATCTTCAGTTTCTTCCGCGCTGTCGAAAAGTTCATCCAAATTCGAGCGCCTTTAAATGAACAAAAATCAAATTTATTAACCAGACTTCATGCTCAGTAAGCTTACCGGTCTAAATTGCCAAAGAAGTCACCATGGTTGCTTCCTTCATTATCAAAATTTAATTTTAACATATTTAATTAAATTATTTATGAAAATAATAATAATTATTTATGGAAATAATAATAATTATTTATGGAAAAAGTAACGGCAGAACAAAAAGCGCTTTAACATTGTCAATTATGCTTTCCAACAGCTGATTTTTGCGTTGGCAATAATAAACAACACAGGGAGAGCGAATGATATGTAAGATAATATTAACTACCCTGTAGGAAATTGTGCAAATATGCTTTCTTGCAAATGTTTATTAGTAATTAATTTAATAGTTATAGTAATTCATAGTTATATATTTGAAATTGGCAGAGTTGAAATCATTTTAAAGATTGTTTTTCAAAAGTGTATAGTGTTTTCGATTTAGTAATTCGTCATTTGTGAAATCATAGTTATGATTTAAAACTTCAAAAGCGACATCTTCAGAATAAAACTTTATTAGTTACAGCGTAGTGGAAAATATTACACAGAATAGTGAAATAGCGATACTATAAAAATTGTAATAATACTTTTCAATTGATTCTAACCATAAATTAAGTTGGTATTTTTATTTATACCATGGATAATTTCGAAAGCATAAATAATTGGTTAGCTTTCATCAAAATCATATCAATAACAATAATATTTTGTTTGTTTTATTATCATTTTGCGGTAGGTAGAAAGCATCTACAGCCACATTGTGAAATTTTCACTCACTTAAAGTACCTCTTAGGAATGTAAAATGGACGAATTGCAGCTATTGGCCCGCTAAAATCAAAAACTAAAATCCCATTCGAGTTATCAAAGGAAATGCAGACATTAGAATATGGAAAGCTCTTTTTTTTGCAGTAGGTGGAAAGCATCGAAAGCCACAGTGTGAGACTTGAACCCACTAAAACCACCTCTTAGGAATGAATGAAGAAGATTTCCACACCAATGTGGAAACTTCATTCCAGTAATCATGGGAAAGAGGAATGAGAAAATAGACTTAATACCTAGTGAACTAGATTCATCTAAGTCAGAAAGCAAGGGCATGAACTAAGTAGGATGGATGATATAGAAGGGGGAGGGGTTACGGCTAACTAGCGGGGATGGAATCAACAATATACTTTGTGACTGGGGTCACGAAAGCCGCGGTTATATAAGGGGATAGTGGAGAGGTTACGGTCCACTTCGTCGAAGTAGTGAGTCAGGTATTGGGGGGGGTTTATAGCGCAAAGCTAGAACAAAGTCTTCTGAGAGAGTGGAAGGAATGGAAACGTCGGGGGGAAGGTCATGGAGCCGGGTGAGATACCTACGGGCGAGTGACAGAAGATACTCATCAACACGAGTGATCTTGGCATTGTTATAGAGAGTTGTTATGGAAAAGTGTTTGCCATTAGGTTTGCGCTTATAATTAGTGCAATCGCGAAGAAGTTTCCGCTCAAACAAGCGGATTCTTTCCATCTGAGCGGAAGTGATGGCTGACCAAATAGGAAAAGCGTAAGTGAGGAGAGGACGAATAAGCTGCTTATAGCAGAGCAGCTTAACTTTGCAGTTAAGCTGGTTATGTCTTCGAAGTGCAGTTTTAAGTTGAGTATGCCTGAACCGGGCGTTACGGATGGCATAGTCAATATGTGGTATGAAGTTATGTTTGGAAGAGAAAACAATGCCAAGATATTTCAGCTTGGGAACAAGCTGAATTGGAGAGTTATTAAGCCTGAGCTTAATATTAGAGGTGCTAAAACCTCTGGGACGATCACGCTGCTGGCCAGTAAAGGCAATGGCAGAGATCTTGGAAGGATTGAGTTTAATCTTCCACCTGGTATAGTAGTCAAAAAGAGATTTAAGGTGGGCATTAAGCTCATTGGAGACGCGGAAAGGATTAGACGAGCGCATGAAGACAAGGCAGTCGTCTGCGAAGCAGATTTGCTTAATAGGGGTCCGCGGGAGTGGAATATCTGCTATAAACAGGTTGAAAAGGAGGGGTCCAAGAACCGAGCCCTGAGGGACGCCAGCATCGATGGGGAAATCACGTGACAGAGAGGAACCGACTCGAACTTGAAAGGTTCTGTTAGAAAGAAATTTGTGGACAACACTGCAGAGCGTAGGAGAGAAGCCGAACTGGTGAAGCTTAAGGATTAAGCCTTCAAACCAGACAGTATCAAAGGCTTTTTCAATGTCAAGACTTAGTGCCACAGTGGGCTGCTTATTAAAAAAGCCTACGCATATCTCATTTTGGAGATGATGCAGGGCATGGATGGTAGAGATTTGGCTCCTAAAGCCGAACTGAAAAGGGGGAATAATATTATTCCCAGAAGAGAAGGATTTCAGCTTGCTGGCTATGAAGGTTTCATAGAGCTTACTGACAGAGTTGAGAAGAGAAATAGGACGATAGCTGAAGGGGTCAGCTTTGGGTTTGCCAATTTTGGCAACGGGACAAACTATGGCCTTCCTCCATGGCTGGGGGAAGGAACCAGTGTTGTACGCATGGTTGAAGAGCATGGCGCACTTTTTAAAAAAGAGTGGTGAGAAACGCCTCATGGCGTAGAAAGACACACAGTCAGTGCCAGATGACTTTTTAGGGGCTTTAAGCCGAAGCATGTCAATAAGATCAAAAGGGGTGAGAAACCCTTGAGTGTCTTCAACATTGATGCAGTGAGCGGGAAACTGCGGGGAGAAAGTAACAATGCTTTCATTGAAAGCATCAAAAAGCCCATGAACTACAGAATTCGTAGTTAACGTAAGGTGGGGCTCGCCTAGGCCAGCCGTAAGACGGTGATTAGTCATAAAGACTTCACCAAAGACGTTGGCTTTATCAAGGTCGTCATACACCATGGAGTTGCCATAGCGGAGGTCTGAGATGGACCTATTGGATCCACAGATTTGCCTGACCGTACTAAAGACGTCAGACCGGCACTGAGTGGCACGAAGTCTGGCACTAATGGAATTAAACCTGGATTGGTTGACTCTCTGGGCAATTATGGTGTCCAGGTTCTTAAGAATGGCTTGGAACGCATGAGCTTGCGGTGAAGCTACCTGTCTAAGGCGATAAGTTCTGCGGCGAAGCGATTTCCTCAGGTTAATGAGGAGAAGGGTAGAAGCATCAAGAGGAACTTGATAAAATTTGCGAACACACACCTTCGGAACATGGTCCTCAATTGTGGAGGTGAAAATGCTTTCAAGAGTACGGGCAGCAAAATCAATCTCCACAGGAGTCATGTTCCTGTATTCGGGAATGCTCAAATTAAGAAGGAGGTGGTCGAGAGCGAGGTTGAACTCCGACCAGTTGGTGCTAGGAAAGTTAAAAAAAAGTACGAGGGCAGGCACGAGCAGCTCTGCAGTCGTGAAGCACAAGCATTACTGCTTGGTGGTCAGATATGCCGTCAATGACTCGTGGGTCACTAAGGCAGGAAAGGAGGCGATTATCCGCTAAGAAAAAATCAATGATACTATTAATATGAGTCGGAACCGAAGGAGCTACCACACTTAAAACAGGACTGACTGAGCTGCTAGTCAGCCAGTTGAATAGCCTAGTGCCACTAGGGCAAGAGGCAGAATTATTCCAAAAGGGGTGCTTACTATTGAAGTCACCACCGATAAGAAAAGGGTTAGGGGACAAGGAGGCAAGGGTGCCCAGATCACAAGGGACAATGCACGAAGCAATAGAGGGAGTGTGGTAGACGCAAAAGATGTTAAGATCAGGACGGTTGGAGAGAGAAAGAGTAATGCCAACCGCCTCAAGAGAAACAAGTGAAGGGATGTGAATCCTAGAACACTTGAGAGAGTCTTTTGCCAAAATGGCGAGTCCCCCACCGATGCCGTCCCTATCGAACCGGATAAAATTATATCCTCTGACATCAACAACGTCTCTGTAATTGAGCCGTGTTTCAGTCACAAGGATGATATGGGGGTTGTTGCGTTCAGCAAAATCCGCTAAAAAAGTACGCCTAAGAATGGAGTGTATAGAATTGACATTAATATGGAAAGCTCAGTATTTAGACAACAAATATATCGAATCCAAATTTGTAAATAGTTGACGGGTGGAATGGAGGATATTCTTGCTAGGTTGTATATACTGACTAAAAGTAAACTTTATGCAACGGGTAGTTGTAATTAAGTTTGTAGAGTGGACGATGTTGTTCAGATAAAGGACTAGAAATTGTTAAGGCTTGTACCTCATATTAATAAGTAGATCAATTGAAAATTCAGCTAGGTGAATAATATCAGGGGGAAGGTTATGAAGTCTGGTTAAATGTCTTTGTGCTACGGTTAATAAAAAAGTTAACTAAATGTTCGAAGTAAGAACACTTGTAGATAGCGAAGTTGGGAAAGTGTCTGTCATCAGCTTTATGCTTGTACTAACTAGACTTTTGGCAAGATTTTTGTACACACTCTCTCTTTTTCATAAACACACATAAATTTCTTTTTGCAGATAAAAATTCAAAAATAATACGTACTTGCATTGGAATATAAAAATCTTGACAAATTCTAGTCAGTATAGATTTCAATACTCTAAATTTTATTAATCATCTATTGAATTTATATATGTATATATAATAAGCAAATGTAATGTCAACGTCTATGAGATGTTAACTTTAATTTATTGTGTTCCCTTAAGCCCGCTCAATATTTTGAAATTTACATTTATTAAGTAATTTATAGTACTTTATGCTAATTTAATTATTGCCTGAATTTGGTATTTAAGATGTATAATCTTTTGAATCTACTAACATTTTTAGTTTAGAACTTAAAATTAAAAGACTTTTATAGTTGCCTAATTTTCCAAGCTATTGTGAAATTAGCTTTAGTATTTCAGATATTAAGCCCTTGGGTAAAGGATACTATATATGTATATCCATCTCAGACAACTTACGATTACGAATATACGGATGTATTCTAATAATAACACATGTGATTATGTTTACGGCATATTATATAGTTTTGGTACATGTTTGCTGCAGTTTTCATCTTCATTCTTTTGGAGATCTGTTAAGAATCTTCAACTACATAAATAAATATGCATATATGCTTGGATTTATGTAGATCTGTAAGTGTTTTGTGATTTCATTGTGTAATTTGAATTAACCATCCTATTTATGTAAACATACATACATATGTAGATTGTTTTTTGATATAAATTAGTAAACAAATAATAATAAACAATTATTAGGCATAATTAATCAAATGTCGTAAAGGTTCTTATAAACAGTTGACCTTCTCCACAATCCCACAAAAACAAAATCAAAAAAATAATGCGAACATAAATTTCAATTTATTGACTAACTTCGCTTACGGCAATTTTAACGGCAAACAAAAAAAACAAAAAGCTCTGATTAAATGCTGCTTAATGTCAATACTTAAAACTTTTAAACAATAATAAAATTTTTATTTATTTTTGTTTATCAAAATTTTGACATAAATGCGAATAAAAAATTTTTTATCTGAATGTGGGATAATGTTGAAATTGTTTACAAAATGAATTCAACATAATGAAACGTTTACAAGCTCACGTTTACCGGTTACTAATTTTTCGCATTTTGTTTTTGTATGCTGTTTCTATTTACCTCAACCCGAAGGTGGTGGATGTTTGTAGAAAATAGCGAAAATCGCAAACCTAATTAAAATGATTTGCTTGTTAAATAATGTTATACTTTTTATTTATTTTCGATTTACTTTCAAAACTGGTTTTCAATTATTTGTAATAAATTTTCTTTGGTTTGCTCTTGTCGAGAATATAGTTTTCACGCTAGAACGATGTGTTCCAGTTTCCAAGTTAATAGCGAAAGATACGTTCCACAATTAGTTTTTCTCGTTTTTCTCGTTGTTTCCTCTTTCTTTTACCAAATGTGCATGCAACAAGTTTTCTCCTTTTCGCTGCAAACATTTCTGTGTTCCAGCACAGACTGAAGTTGAAGTTTTGGTTTAATGACCGGCATTGGTGTCGTTCCAGCTGTGAATTATTTTGTTATTATGTTTTCTTTTTGTGTTTTGCAGTGCATTTGGTTGCATGTGTGACTGCTTGCCGGCATTTTCGGACTTGAATTGTATTTTGAATCGTCGAAACGACCTCTTGGAAAGGGGCCTACGTGCAAATTCGCTCATATTAATACGGAAATTTAAAATAAATAAATTTTTATTGTTTTTATTTTGTTTTTCTTTTTAATAACCATGAAGTGAGCAAAAAAAGTGGAAAGCATAATTGAACAATCTTTAATCGCTGACTTTAATGAAGATATTGAAGTAATAAAATTTTTGGCTTTAGTTATGTGTTTAACTCAGGGACCGTAACAGTTATCATAAAAAAAAATTACTTTTTAACTATTATAAATTGAGAATTTTTTGAAATTCAAAAATTTTTTTTAATTAGTTTGATTTGTGTTGGCTCGAGGATTTTTTGCACTGCACTTATGTAGATATTTATTTATTTATTTATTGCACTTATTTATTATTTTGGGTTAAAAGTTTTCAAATTTATTTATTTATTTATTAAACATCTTATAAAATTTTCACAATTGCAACACCCAAATTACCTCAATTTGGCATCAATTTATTCGAACTCGCACGCGACCTTAATTATTTTGGATATCGCCATTATCCGTTATCAGCGGTCTTTGGAAACATCTTTTGGTTAAATCTAGAATTGAACCCTATCAATTTTGAATCATGGACTGCCGTGTTGACGTAGAAAGTCAACGTATATTTAATTTGCGTTATAAAAATTTCGGGTTTTGTCGCTTTTGTTATTAATTCGTAAACAATATTTTTTTAAACAAATATATTTATATGTTTTGAGTTTTATGCAGAAGAAATATATTCAATGATATTGGCAGGGTAAACATGTTCCAGTCGAAATGATCCAGAGATCATTTTTTATGAATTAACATAATTAAATTATTCAAAAAAATAAGTATTTATATAAATATAAATAATAAAATAGAAAAAAAATAAGAGATTTTCATTTTCACATACTCCTTGCGCTAGTTGTCATTTACGATTTCATTAATACAACATAACTTTTGTATATTTGGTGGTTCTTTCCAGAAGTTCACTCTTACTCTGTTATAGCTCAATGTAATTATACGATTTATTCAATTGTTAAAATCGACAGAATAATATGGTCCTATCAAAAAAGTAAGGAGTATATAGTAGGTCTTATTGACTCATTACACTAACTTAAGGTAACTAAGGTAACTTACGATTTATTTAATTATTCCAATTGACGGAGTAATATGATCCTATCAAAAAAGTAAGAGTAAGGTATATAATAGGTCTTATTAACTAATTACACTAACATAAGGCTCAGTTAGTCGGTACGTGCCGTAACAACTTAAGTCAAAACGAAATGCACAACCAACCACACCTGAGTATTTTGTATTTGAGTTCTGAGTATTTGAATTTAGTTCTTACGGTACATATCGACTAACTGAACCTTTATTTGAAACATTATCGTAATTAATTCACTAATTGTGCAACAATTAGTCGCATTTTCCTCATACTTTTTTAATACATTTGGGTTAAAATAAAAAAAAACAAAAAAAAATAAATTATACTATAGTCAATATTTTTAAGTTTAAATTATATTAACACCTATTCCATTTTTTTAAACATTTCTTTTATTATATTTAAAGTTTAGTTTCATGCTTCAACGATCGTGAGCTCATAATTAAGTAAAAAATGAATGCAAGTTTAATTGAATTCAATTTAAACAAATTTAAACATTTTGTTTGGTTCCATTTGAATATGCGATGCATGATCATCAGCACGTCGATGGTCCAAGATCGAGTCAGAGTCTAGTGCAGGCCGACGCTAATATTTAAAGTCAATACCCGGAATGAGGTTAAATAAATATGACAGCAGCAGTTTTATGCAATTTTTTTTCTGCAAAATGTTTAGATTTATAGTAAGTAAAACTGCACTGAAAAATTTTCACTTAACATTAATTTGTTGGTTCTGTGAAGAAAACCTGATTGAATTCAAACACTTATATTAAGAAAATATTGGAAATTTATCATATAATATAGCACGGGACATACTAATAGATTTTTTAGTTTTCATATACAAATATAATGCAGTGTTTTGAGCCTAAAAGTGAGATATGATTTTGATGTGGAAAAAAATGCAATTTCTTTTATTTTGGATCATATTTTTATTGTATCATTCATAACATATGATATTGGGTATATGTCCGCCACATGAATATCAAAGAACTCCCGTTTTTAATAGAATTTTAATCATTTGAGATGTTGTATCTAACATTTACTCTGGTCTATGTTGCTTTCCATTCTGAAATCAATTCTGGCTAGTCCGTCTAGACCAATGCTTTCAAAATATTCCACAGAATATAGTCTACTGTCAATAGATCACAAGATTTCGGTAGCAAGATAAAAAGACTCTCTTTATTTCTTTGTAAGGTTACTTTGACACTATTTTGTTAAAACCAAAGACCTTTGAGTGAAAATTTCTCTTAAAGCAACTTATGACCGCGAGTGTTGTCAATAAACACAATTTAGAGGTATTAAAATGGAACGATTTCTAAGAGTATGCAAATAACGATTTACTGGTTCGATTCTTGTGTCAATTGAGTCGTGTAAGAAAGTTCTTTCCATAAAATCTTGCACAGAGTTGCTGAGCCATGACTAAGCTGTTGTGACCGACATCGAATCGATAAATTTTGGTTAAAGCTACGTTTCTATAAAGGGGTATGACGGGGAGAACGGGGCCGCTTTTGCTGGCCGTTTGGCGTCTCAGAAAACGTAAATGTGCTATAAAATTTTAATATTTTATTTATTTTATTAATAAAATAACATAACCCATGAGAACTACTTCATTAATCTGTTATCGATTCAGAGCAAATTATAAAAAAAAAATATATTCCTCAGATAAAATCCACCATATTGAAGATGGGCTATATGTGTGTCTAATTATTTTGTGTCTAACAAGAATTCTACAAACAGTGGCGGATTCAGGAGTGGATAAGGGAATACCACCTCATGGGCAATATAATATATATTTGAACAAAAATTTAGGGAACTGCACATAGAGTGCTGATAAAAATTATTTATAGTCTTACAAAATTATTATAATTTTCTTGGCACAATCTTGGGTACGCCACTGTTTTCAAAGCAAAAAAAAAATAAAAGTATAAAAATATTTTTGTGCAATTACTGTTATTAAAAAAATTGTAAAAATAAATAAAAAATATATATTTTGATTGAAAGTGAAAATGTGTATTTCTCTTCATTTTTATCGCTATTTACAGCAGAAAATGTTTAGCTGAAAATCAAACATTGCCTAGAAAAAGTTCAACTGATAAGAGGAAAATCGTAAATGCGATAGCCTTATTCTGTCACAACATTTCCAGAACTTTTTTTCCAGTAATTTAAATTTATCATTATTTATTATTACTACAATAAATAAATAAAATATTTACCTATTTATTTAATAAAATTAACAATACATCAAGTAGTGTATCTACTTATCCAGCTTAACTGGTTTCTGAGATATCAGATGATAATAATCACCAACTCCTTCTGTTTTGCTCAAAAAACTGTGCAATAGTGTTCGTTCGCCTAGACACGTAGACCACATAATCCTCAAACGAAGTTGCTTCCCTGCCCAAAGAATGTACACAATTTTTAGAACGTAATTCGTTTCTATGTTGCGTTCTCGTCTTTGTGACTTTAGAAAAAACTAGAAAATACAAATTCTCTTCAACAAAACAAAACAAACCACACTTTCAACGGGAAAATTATGTTTTTTGAACTTTCAGGGGTCACGAGATGCGTCACAGTCGGCAACTGCGCACCACCATCGATGCCCATATGCGATTGCGGCATCGAACGTGCCAAGCTGCACTCAACTAGAAACTGAAGCATTTGAGCGTCACGTGCAAAATGTATCTATGTATCTATCTATCTATTCTACATCTATTTCACAAGTAAATTAAAATGAGATACAGAACTAAATGCACTTTTAAATTTTTTTTCTTTTTGTTTTCGAGTTAAGTGCACTAAGTCCAGGTGCGGAGACCTTGAAAAATACTCCATTAAATCATAATTGCTTTTAAGAAGTCTTCAATTAAATTAAATTAAATATTTTTTCCATTATTGAAGAGAAAAAACAGTTTTTAACCTGCTCAGCAGGTTAATGCTCGAAGCATATTTGTATCTTTTTTTGGTGTGCAATTAGATACAGTAGCGTATCTCTTATTTGAAGGTAGTACTTGAAGTTATACCGGTTATAAATGTTATCCTTATAGTTACAACTTCGAGACTCTAATATAGTGTGATAAATATGTTAAGTAGATGATTGAGTTCAAGGAGAAGTTAGAGAGGATATTGTTTTACTTATAGAAATCTTATCAACTCAATGGGTCATTGTCACCAAATAACTTGGATCAGATTTAAATGTTTGGTTAAGAAAATTAGTATATAAAGACCACATGTATATGTACATAGCAAGAATGCATGGGCTTAGATGTTATAAGTAACTATTTAGTATGCAACTATACTCTACATTAACTTCGAGAAGAAGTTAGATATAGATGAAAAGTAACTATTCAACCGAGAAGAAGTAAGATTCAGATAAATAAGAATCTATTCAACCTAGAAGTTAGATTAAAATAAATAAATAACTATTCAAGCACGGTGAGGTTAGGTTAGGTTTCGTGTTTATACAATTGTCAACACTTTTATTCGGAAACATCTATTGACTATTTTAATAAATTATTCATTACTCGTTTTCAACCAAACTCAACAATGAATAATTGATTTTTATGCTAGACATTGGGATTTCTTTCTTAATGGTAATAAGTTCTTTCTTAATTGTGCTTTGAATTGATATTCAAGTAAATTCTTGAAGAGTATGTTATGTTATACTGCAGCTCTCTGAAAACTTTTTTTGGTAGTCGATTTTTGGTAGAAATGGTTCTTTCTTTATAATAGTTGTATTTTTAATACGATAAAATGATATGAGACACGAGAAGTTGAATTAAAATGGCTGATATGGTATTTAGAAGTACACTTGTATGGAAGGAGATGCTTGGATAATGTCCCATTTTATAGGTTAAGCTGGAGTCATACCATTGCACACCAAAGCCTGATTCTGAATAAGGATAGTAAAAATGTGTCATATGGTAAATGTCACTACTTTAGTCGCAAGTAATCGATTAATCACAATTATAGTACGCTATAAATCTTTTATAGCTAGCTATACATTTATTCAAAATCTATTTATTTATTATTTAGAAAAATTCAGTATTTAATTGAGTTAATTAACTATTCAACAAAGTTATAAATTTATTTGAATAGTAGTAAATCACAACAACAAAATTTTATTTTGTTTATTAATTGAATTTTTTAAGACCATATACCCCAAAAATGTGCATTGCTTAGTACTCATCTTAATATTTATCTAATACTGGTTTTAGATATACATAAGGGATATAAATTAGTTGTTGAACTATAAGTGCCAGACATGAAATTATAAACCTGTAAAGTTAGAAGCTATTACTCTAAAGTTCTCAAACTACGTTTTTTTTTTGGCTTTATAGTTAGTTAAAAAATTCGATTAATTAAGAAACAAATTTATATAAACCAAACAAATCGCGGAGTCATAATGGGCCATTATATGTACTGAAGTGGTTGCATGTATTGGCATAAATAGTCATGATATGTCTTTATAGTCGTATTTACTCTATTTCTGTTTTTATTGATCGATTTCTTGTAAGAATCATTACTTTTAACAATCTGAACGCTTAGTTCTATATAATGTTAGTAGCTGGTACATGTTATATATTCTTACCATTCAATTAATTATAAGAGTGAAACAGTAATAGTGTTATTAAAATATATCTTCGTATAATTCCGTCAATGGTTTCTCTTTTAACTGCGCAGGTATTTGATCCATAACATAAATATATGCGCCATTGTATGGTATTCCGTCGTATTGTATTGTGTTTACACAATTGGTATATGCCGGTCCGGTCGCTTTATTTAGAAAACACTAGAAAGGGTCGAAATGGTATAACATGGAAGAAAATACACGCAATTATGAAGTTTCTTATTTCCTTTTATGTTCTTCTTCTTGAAATTGATTGTTGTCGTAGGTAAAGTTTTTAAGAATTTGTTTTCGACTTTAGGTATTTTTTATTCTTTGAAGCCATTCATCATAGTTTAACAAAAAAAAAAGGGATTAAGATTATGAAACCTTATATGTTTAACAGAAATATGAAAAGGGATTTTAATAGCAACATATCAATACATTTGTATATTTTTTATATATTTTATTGGTTCAAATCTTAAGCTTCATTAAGCAGAATATATAAGTTACTATACCAATGAAAGGTTTTAATTGCGTGGAAGAGAACTTCACAGAATTTTCGAGGTTAGGTCACAGTGAAGCATATTTGTATGATGTTTGAATCTGCTGTGATTTTTGATAGTAAATTTGCGCAGATGTATTATAATAATAAATTTCAACATTCTACATGACATAACTAATTTCTTGAAAAGTTATATGTTATACTCTGCTTCATAAGTTCGATCGTGCTTTAAAATAATTTAAATGCCTATTTTCTTGTTAGAAATAAATATGGTACCTAGGTATTATATACATATATATATGCAGGTTATATGAAATAATGTTCAATTATTTTGTTTAATTGAAAAATATATATATAATTTTAAATTATTAAAACTGAAATGTCACAAAGGGCTACACATATAATTTTAGACATGTGAAAGATTTTTATTCACAATCTTTGTTTAATTCCGCAAAATACTTTTTCTTATTTTGTACCTTCCTTAAAATAATATTCAATAAATATGGCATATGCGCTTTATTCTGTCACTCAAACGCAAAGAGATTAAAGACCCTTCACAAAATCTTAATTCTTGGCCTGGACTTTAGTTTTTGCAGTACGATGCGAAATAAAAAATATGTATTGATTTTTATACATATGGGTTAGTTCTTTCTTCATTTATGTACGTATGTGTAGTCCCCTTAACTTCTATATGTAAGTGTATACAACATATTTTATTTCTCTCTTTATACTATGACAACGAAGCTGGAAGACTTAGCATTTTAATCCACAGTTTTCATAATGCCTTAAGTATTATGTATAAAATTTTGTTTTCCCGTTTCTTCTAGAACTTCAGTTCTTTCTTCTCTTATGGCCTTCCAAGCCACATTAGAATTAAAAACGCTCAAAAATGATCATGTTTTTATGAACTGAAGTTATAAAAGCCTGTAAAATAGTTACATAACAAGCTTATAATAGAAGAAGAGAAGAACAGAAGAATGAAGAATGTATCGACAAATGTTTGAGTACTTGTTCTTTCGGTGATAAGCTTCCACTAGAAAAAACAAAAACATGTTTATTTCGTGTTTGGAATTTATTTATCGTGTCTTCTTTATAAATGTAACTGATCGTTTACATGATAAGAAACCTAATTTGTGTTTACTGTACAATCGATCAACTTAATTATTCTGTATAATTAGTATTCTATATAATATATGTATATAATATATGTACATACACAAATGTTTTTACTATTATATGCACATTGTCGCAACCAATAGGGGCGTTTGTGTAGGTGGTCTCTCCATGAATGTGTTACTGAAGTAATATTTGGAACTTTGCTCCCACTTACTGGATTGCGTCCAATTTACATATATCTTATATTATTAATGAAAAATATCTACATACATATATTCGGAACAATTTCGATTTCACGATCACGCTATTTTGTAAAGGATTTTAGTGGAATCTGCTTCTTTGAACAACTTTATTCTCCACATTATATGTCGATATAGAGTACTTTTTGATATTCTGGATTATTAACACAAGCTACACATGCCATTTAGAGATAACTACTTTATGCACTTTTTTCATTAATTACACAAAAAATTGGTAACAACAGATGCCAATAGATGGCACCTCAGCTTGTCGCTAGTGTCTTTTATATAATAATTTTCAACTTTAATATGTGATATCCCGAAGACTAAGCAATATTGTCATATGGCGAAAAGAAAAAAGTTACTATAAAATAGCTGTGTTTATTAAAAGCCGTTAATTATTCAGAGACGTTCGCTTTAACTTGCCCATATTTTGAATTGTCATATACAGACTCTATTGAAAAGTTATAAAAAATAAATAATCACATAAGAATCTTTTAATGAATAATGTTATTACTACAATTACAAAATAACTTTTTATTGATTCAAAAACCTGATGGGTTTGTGGATTTATGCACCATAATCGATGGATTACGTTAGGTTGGAATGGTGACTTTGTCTTCGAAGCCAACTTTAGCTCAAATAATAGTCCGTTGTGATAATATAGATTACCGTTGCTCATACGGTAATCTATATTAGTCAGATCGGAAGGAGTCCCAAAGGGATTATAAGGCGTAACTCTCCCATTCAAGTGAAAGTGAACCTACCCGACAAGTTTATACATTTGATCAAGTCTCTAATTTTGCAGTATAACAGCTTTGCCAAGTGGGCAACAATGACTGATGGACTACAGTTTCTTCTTCGACAGCAGAGTAACAATCCCGATAAAAGTCTTTAGAGGGTAGACCCAGTCTATCATGTCTTCATTCTACGTAGTGATCTGTTAGCACTAATGCCGTATTACTGAGCATATTACGTTTAAGTTGAAATTTACTGGTACGTATTTTGTCTATTTTTGACCAGGTTGATCTTGATATCTGACAGGAATTTTTATCTGCCTTAATTATAGTGAGTTATTTTTTTTAATTGATCGCTTGGGCACATAATTAGTATATAAAGTTTAGATTTGTCATTGGAATTAGAATAGATCTAATAATAAACGAGTAGCCCCTTGAAGGTACATAGTATATTCCCACTAAGGCAATACTTTTAATTATTACTGACCTGAATTTTGAAACACCTTAGGCTTTTTGTAGGCCCCTAGACTTTTTGATGGCTCCTGTTTTTAGTTACGGTATATTATTTAATTTGATATGGTTAATTTTTATCCTTAATATATTTCTGTTCTGTTTGTTAAAAATTCTTCAGAATATATAAACTTTAACTGTTCGTTATATACCTAAAGACTTTATCTTTTTTCTAGTATAGGATATGATCTCAAAAGATCCTTTAATATAAAAAATATAATAATTTCACATAATTTCTCTCCATGCCTTAGTCTTTCGGTAACTACACTACATATTCTCTACAAAACTGTTATATCTTGCATATCAACAGCTTAGCATATATGCATATGTAATGCAGCCATATCGCCCTTGCGATCCCCAACAACTAGAAGATGTATTGGCACACATATGGAGCGACCCAAATTCTTAAATTTAATTTCAATTCATGTGCTTTTCATATCAATTCATACACGATTATATGCATAGTAATATATACAAACTTATACCCACACATACATACGTATAATATTTGTGTTTAAAATATGTAACTTTTATTTGTTTAACGCATAAAGTAAATAAGTAAAGTAAAGTTACACAAATAAAAGCCTATATATGCAGATATGTATATAAAAAAAATTAAATAAATAAATATAGAAGTATGTATAAATGTATGTGTGTATGAATATATGTCAATTTGTATACAAAATCTACCAATGTTCTGTATAATCCATACTTTGTTTGTTGTTATTGTTATTGTTTGGAGTTGCTTCTTGTTTTAGTTGTTTTCGTATTTTGACGATCCCTTCTTTGTGCTCTGTTTTCTTTCTTCACTTGCTTGCTTGTTGGCAGACATTAAAATGTGTTTTGTTGTCATTGTTGTTGTCTACGTTTCTCTGTCGCTGATGTGTGTTGTTGTTGTTATGCTGTTTTGTTGTTGTTGTTGCGGTGTTATGTTGTTTTGTATATTCCATGCAAGCAAGAAACGTTTATATTTCTCCTCTGACTTGAATTCCAGTTTAATTTGTTTTCAAACGTGAAAGCGAACAGTTGTGCGTTTAAATTGAAATGAACAAAGCGAAAATTTACTAACAATTTTTTTGAAGTGTATTTTATTTAATTATTTTCAATAAATATCTTATATGAAAATAATTGTGATTTTTAACTTGAACTTTTTTAAAAATATAAATTTTACATTTAATGCAAAGTATTTGCAGGAGGAAAATTATTAAATGATTGAACATTTAAAACGATAATATTTTGTGAACTTAGTGTCTTTAGTTAATTTATAAAAATTTACTGCCTAAAAATTTTATAACAAAAATTAAATTTCAAAAATGTCTTTCACAATTGTAAGTCGCAATTTATTGCGTACTTCAAAAGAAATTTTGGAGCGCGGAGTTAATGTGGGCGCAGTAACGGTTTTGAATGGATCTGTGGATATTGAACACCAGGTAAGTGAAATGGAAAAATCATTTATTCAAAAGGATGTTTTCAAAAAGCAAATTATTTTTTATGAGCTTAAAAATAATGAAAATGGCATACACAAATTTGGTTTTAAAATTGAAATAAATAAATAAAAATAAAATAATAAGAAAAATAAAAAAAATATATAAAAAAATAATTAAATCAATTAAACATAAAGCTGTAGATAATTTGAAAAATATACATAAAAATAGAATAAGTAAATTAAAATGAATTATTTTAAATATATATAAAAATTAAAAAAAACTTGAAAATAGAATAAGTAAATAAAGATGAATTTTTTTAAAAATATGTAAGAAATAAAAAAAACTTGAAAATAGAATAAGTAAATTAAAATGTATTTTTTAAAAATATATAACAAATAAAAAAAATTAATTAAATATTTTTATATCACTAAATTTTAAAAATTAAAAAATAATTTAATTGTTTAATAACTAAAATATTTATTATAAAATTAGAAATTTTAAGATTAAACGAAAACAAAATCATATAACAGTAACTTTTTTTAAGATCACAATTTCGATTTCAAGAAACTTAATAATATCAGTTAATATGGACCCTCTTAAACATCGCCTCTTCACCTTTAGAACTATTATGCTGAAAATAGGTATTAAATTGCTTAAAAAATGTTTCAGTTGAACTTCTTATTACGATTTGTATTTATATTAGTATTTCTTATAACGATTACTTAGTGATTTTATTTAACGCAAATGTGCTTTACTTATAAAAAAGTGCTTGAACAATCAAATTCTAAAAAATTTTTAACAACCAATGTTTGGTCGCTGTACCTTCTGTCTATGTTAATAAAAAACAAAGTCTTTAAAATAATTTCTATTTATTCTGAATAATACTTTCATAGCCAAATATATTTAATGGTAAATAAATAAATAATGACGTTAAGTGAACATAATTATTAAATTAAGTTCAATTGTTCTTTATGCTTCGCGCAAACTATAACTGCAAAGAACAAGCACAATGGCATCCACAGTTCCACAAAATTCATGTGCAGCTTTTGCAGCTGCATCCACAATTGTTGTATGTTTTTACACACAACATACAACCATATTTAGTTATGGAATGTATTTATCATCTGCGCCTGATATACACTTCAGTTACTTCACTTCAAAGGACGATTAGTGGAAAACGTTGCGTTATAGAAGGCAATTTATTGGTATAAAATATTCGCAAGATAAAAATGTTTTATATACAATATTAGAGGTTCTACAAAAAATTTAGCTTTAAACCATTATAATATTTTGAAGTTCTTTATATGAAAACACATATTAGAGCACAAAATTAAAGGATGTTTATTGAACTGAAAACATATGGTTTGAGCTTATTTAATGAAATGTTTCTAATATATTGTTTTTGGGTTAATATTTTTTTTCGTAAAATCGTTTTCCAGTAGCTTGAAAAATAGTTAAATATATCACTGCCATTCTCTTATACGATGTTAAATACTAAAGTATCATTTTCTGTATTTATTCCTAATAAGTCGAAAACATCCTGTATATATATTTTCATGCACATTTTAATATATTTTAATATTAAACAATTCGCACGTTCATTCAACAGTTAAAATCGGCAAAGTCACGATCGACGAGAAGTTCATACTTCCATAAATATTTCCCAAAATGGGTTTGCGATTTCATTTACATTCACACTGTGTCCGATGTGTTAAAATCATAAATTTTTAATTATCTTCAATAAGATTTTGAATATATTTTTTGAATATTTATTTTTAACATATTTACTACTTTCAACTTAACACAGTAGATGGCAGGAAAGTAGGATTCTGCGCAGTGTCCTTTTAGACCAGTTAGTAAATAAATATCTCAATTTAACAGTTAGTGTATTTAGATTATTTTTGGTTCAAAATTTAGTGCATATTTGGATAAATATTTATATAGTACAATGTTGTGAGAAATATAATATAAATGTAAAATTTTTTTATTTGTTGCTCTTGGATAAACACATAAATTGTAGCAATAGTTTTTTTTAAATATAATTAATTAGTTTAATTCTGTTCTTTTTTTTTTAAATTATTTTTTTTATAAATTTTAGTTGTTGGTTTTTAATAATTTTTAAATCTTAATTCATATAGTTAGTTAGTCGTGGTGAAGTGAATACCGATTCCTCCCCAATTAGCTAAGAAAGCCGTATATTCATATTTAATTCTTATAATTAATATATATATTAATTAATAATTAATATTTATATTTCTTACAAATGCGTTTATTAAAAATTAACGTACAAACAAGAAAAAAAATTATATTAATAGAAAATAAAATTAAAATAAATTTAATAAAATTATAATATTATAAAAATAATACAATATAATTAAAAAAAAATATTTATTTAATAAAACAGAAACTTGAAATTGTTAAAAAAAGTTATAAGTAATAATTATATTAAATATAAATAACAAAAATATAAAGCAAATTAAATAAACTCATAAAAAAAATCCATAAAAAGTTTTATAAATAGTAATCGTAATAATTGTTATTATTTATCATTGATACAAATATTAAGGACATAAATATATTTCTTTAAAATGTAATATTATTTCACACTTAGTATATAAAATATTATATTAAATAAATAAAATTAAAACAAAATAAATATAAAATTAAATATTTAATAAAATAGAACAGTAACAAAAGTAACAAAAATATAAGGTAAATTTTTATAAAAAAAATGAAAAAAAATCCATAAAAAATATTATAAATAGCTATAAATAATAATGAGTAATAATTATAATTATTTATAATTTATAAAAATATAGGGATAAGGCTATGAGGCAAATCCGTATCATTAAGTTGCAATCTTTTAATATAACAAATAAACTGTTAATTTATAAAAAAAAATGAGTACATTGATAAATATATAAAAAATAAAATTATTTTATAAAATCCTAATTTATTATTAATTTTTTTGAAATCTAGTAGTGTTTAATTGTTTAACTTCTTCTTCCCTGCACAAGACTAATGTGCTTTGAAAACGAGGTCTTCACTTGGTAAACAACTTGTTGTTCAAAGATCGTCTTATAGCTTTAAGGTATTGTTGGACCTTAATTTTGTTTCTAACATTGACCTGTTGAATTCATTTTTTTTATTTTTTTTTATTATTTTTGTTTAGTACAAAACACTGCAATAAATTATCCGCTACTCTGCCATGCTTTCATTTTCTTATATAATTTTGCTGGCTACTTAAGTATTCTTCCAAGTTTATTAAAAAGAATAAACACTTTTAAATATTTACTTTATAAACTGAGAAAATGAAAACTTGTTTACTTCGCTACACTTAATTTAAATATATTTGCTATTCCAAATTAATAATAACAATATTTTTTAAATGTTTATTTTTTTTTCGGAAATATAAATAAATATATATGTATATATATATACACATATATATATATGTGTGTATATATATATTAGATATTTTTAATTCAGGTTAGAAGTTTTTGAATAACACGTGTGATATATATATATATTGTTTTCACACAAATTTAAAATTGAGCAAATATTATAAATTTAAAATCAAATAAATTTGAAATACATAACAGCATTATATACAGTTTTGTATTAAAATTATATAAAACATTCATTAGGTTTTTATACAATATAATTTTATTCGTCTTTAGAGTAGTTGACTTCGGCAAAGTCACGATCAGCGAGATCTTCTTGCTTCCACAAATTCGAAAAAATGAGAATGTTTTCATCCCACATGGAAATTGTGGAACGTGTTCAAATCATAATATTTAAATAATGATAATGAAAATGAATGTAATGCGGTACTGAGTCTGAGACTCTTAATTATTTTATTTGAAGCATAAATAATTGAATACATATTAAAATATTGTTATTTAATAATAAATATAACTAATAAAAATATTATATAATATTACGTATATATATATATGAAGCTACGACAACAATATAGTGATTTAATTTATTAATATGTAGTTCGCATAGTTACCTTATGTATCGATACAATATATTGGTTTAGGAAAGATAATTCATGAGATATAGAAATATAATTTATGGATAATTTTGTTAATTATAATTTCAATATCGAAAAAAGCTAAGACAATGCATTGTGTATGGTAGGTCAGGTCATTATAGTGATTATACAAATCGACTTAGGTCGGTTTTTCGGTATACATATAACACAATAAAATAAGTACACAAAAATTTTTTATAAGATATGGTGAAGTAATTTGTTGACTCATAATTTTTAAGATATGTTTGAATTATAAATTAAAATTTTAATATCAAAAAAATACTTATATAGTGCATTGTGGATACTGGGTTAGGTTATCACAGTGATTATACAATCAAATTAGGGTCTATTTTTGGTTATTGTTACAACTGAATTTAATTTACAATGTTCCCATTTAAAAGGGGTTAAAATCCGCTAGCAATTGACCTCTTATCATCTTTGAACACCTTCATAAGGTTGAGAAGAAAAACACGTTAGGACCTTCTTGAAATAAATTATAAGTCTATATCATTAAAGTCTATCATTACATATAATTATATATGGATATTTCGCTGGATATAGTCTATGATTATTTAAAATAATTACTTATTGTCAAATTAATTGGACAGAACACTTTATTAGGATGTATTAGAAAAACTTCGAAAGACTTTCTTCAATTAAATTATATGTTTTAATTATAAGATACAAATATATATGGATATGTCACTGGACATAGTCCCTGCGTGCCTTTTTGCGCTTTTCGTATAGTGAATCTAAAATAATTATTTGCTGACAAATTAAATAGACAGATTTCTTAATTTAAGATATGGAAATAGATAAAAGTTATAAAGATAAAGACGATTAAAAAAAAAGGATAAACATATTACATCGAAATCTGTACTTATTGATTATTTTCATCTTATATTTAACTACTGCGGATGATATATTGCATTTTTAAGTATTCTTATACTGTATAAATATTAATGAGAAAAGTATTTTATAGAGTTTCTGAATTTGTTGGCTGTTGTTCAAATAAACAAACTTAAAATAAATAAATTTATTTATTAATTTCGTTTATTGCTTTGATTATTAAATAAATAAATATAATTTTTAATAATTTTTGTTTTCAACTTAAAATTTTTTCTAATGGTTTTCATATTAAAAACTCTCAGTTTTAATCACAAATTAAGCTTTAAAAATTGCCATATGTTTGCTCTAATTTCTTATCAATTTTTTTTATAATTAAAAATTCAAATGTGTCAAATTTCAGAGTTTTCATAATTAAAAAATGTTTAGAAGCTCTTAAAATCTTTGCCGCAGATAATAACTTGAATTTTATTCTTTTTTGTTATTTACTTTAATAAGCTTATCAAAAACAGGTTAAAAAGGTAGACGACGGTTCGATTAATTATTCAAAATCTATGCCAAATATAATATTCAATGAATTATTAAACTAAAAAAAATATTGAAATATAAAACATTTATTTATGTTAGTATTAGTAGTATTAATGGTATGTCTTATTTATGGGATGTATTATTTTTTATTATTAGATTTTAGATAATTTTTTAACCGGCTACTTTAAGTTAACTCATATATAACTACAATACAAATTAAAATTCTTTTTTTCTATTATTTTTAAAATTAAAATTTTAAAGCTTGTATTAAAATGTCCATATATTTTAAATAGTAAAAAAAATTTGCTTGATTTCTGTCATAAAAACCTTACTGAAAATATTTGAAAGGAACAACATATCATTAGTTTATATAATAGGTTGATCTTACCTAAGTAACATAATGAACCTATAATTATTTTTTTTACCGATTTTTTGTTATAAATTTTCTGTTTACATTTTTTCTAAATTGTTATTGGTTCTCTGTCTTAAGCCTCGTTTATTTCATCTCAATTTTCTCAAAAATGTTCCAATTATGAACTTCAAATTATTTTATAATAAAAACTTGTTGATATTACGTCATATTACGTGTACTTAAGAAGAGGTCTTTTCTTAAGAAGAAAAACCAGTTAAGGTCTTTTTTCTATATTTCATGGCGTTCCTACCTATATATGTAAATAAAAAATACAAGATAAACAAAATTTGACATACATATATATACAAAAAAAAAAAATATAATGATATTGAGAAAATATTTTTTACGCACTTTTTGAACTTTTTTATATTAAGGTTCTTTTAAATTTTATAAATATTAATGAATATATTTAAATTTAACAAAAATAGAATATGAACTCTTATCTTATTATATAAAAGAAAACTAGTTTTATTTATAATAAATAATATATTTTAATGAACTTCGAAACATTTAAAAAACTGGTTTCATATATAAAAAATATTTTCAAAAAATATATATTAATTTTTTTTGTATTGCAAAATAAATCTCAAATTTACGTAAAATACAAAAAATTTATTTAAAATTGTGTATAAAAATTTAATTAAACATAAAAAGGTGTGTTTTTAACGGTTATAAAATTTTAAATGCTTGTTTATGCCTTTAGAGCTAAAAAAAAAATCCGTTTTCTATTAACTAATTATTAAAATTTTTTTTTCTTAAATAAGTTTATTAATATTAACATATTTTTGTTATTACTTTTGGAGGTTATAGAACCATTTTCTGGAGAGTTTATATAGCCTTTAAAAGGATGATAAAAAGAAAAATATATTTACTTTAACTAATAACGAAAATCATAAGAATAAATCAATTTATACATAACATTTATTTTAATTATTTAATTATATTTAAATAAAAATAAAAAAATACAGTTAATACATAAAATAGTACACTTTATACAATATACAAGTAAATTCGTATATATAAAAATTTCTGTTAAATATGATTATTTAAAAATAATATTTATTATTATATATTATTACTATAATATTAATTATTACTATATATTATTATTATAAAAATACTTATTATTAATACACAATAATATTAATTTAATTAAAATTAATAATAATAATTATTAATATCTGCTAGAAATATCAAATATATACTTGTAGGTTATGTTGGGTTTTACCGGCAATATTAAGGATTTAATTAGGTTCACTGTACTACTATATTCAACTTATGGTTTTTCAAACCATCTTAAATTTTAAGTAAAGCCTAAAATACTCTTTAAAGGAAGGTCTTAAAGGTAGCTAAGATCATCTAAGTTAGTCACCACCATGATTAATCGTCGTTACGCATATGTTGAACTGTGACAAAGCAGATGTAAGATACTTTCTTTGTCTTCCTCACAATTTCTCACTAAACGGGAAAATAAATCTTCTAGTACGACAAGACTGATTTAGTCCATTCCACTGAACAATGACCACATACGAAAATTAGTAAAACCTATTATAGGAGGCCACTGGGAGATGAGGATGACAGAAGATTTGGTTGCTGTTTCATTGTGCTTCTTTACTGAAATTCACTATATCCTTACGGGAGTCTCAGGAAGATTGCTATATAATAGCATTTTTTATATACATTTTTATTTACATTTTTTCAAAGTATATAACTTGAGTTTAATAAAAATTTTGTTGAATTAAATAAAATATAAAATAAAAATATGATAAAATTATAATTATACTTACTATAAAATGATTATACTTTCACTTAATTTTTAATATAATAACTAAAGATCATATTATCGCTATACGTTAAATAAATAATGCAATAATTATTAATAATATTTAATATATCTACTTCGGATTTGCAATGTTGAGATTTTGATTTCTACAACATTCGATTTTATATTTAAGAACACAAAAGAGCTTTGAACTTGTCGAACAGACTTAAAATACATATAATATATATATATATATATTTACATACATATATACTCATAAAATAAAATATAAAATAATTAATCGACTTGCCTTAAACTGATTTCTTTGTGTACGCCTTTCTCATTGACTCAGAAAATTAATTGCATTTTGTAAAAAGAAGCAAATAAAGAATAATATTATTTATTTACAATAAAGAATGAAGTTTAATATACTTTTTCTTATTGGTTTTTTAATATTTTGTGGTTTTATGTCATCAGCGAACTGGACATCGTCGTTCTGCCTCATCAAAATCGATAATAAAGCAATGTGAACACTCGATGGTACTAATTGAGAATAATTCCAATGCACTGATAATTGCAACACGCAAATATTCTAAGAAACATGCTTCCTCCTTAACTAAACGCCAGGAGGAAGATAGTGATAGCGATTCGGATTCTGATGATGAATTCGAACGTAACCGTAAAAATATACAACCAAAAACAAGCGAAAGGGTAAGTTTTGAATTGTTTTACAATTATATTTATTTTTTATTATTTTTCAATAATATTTATTTATTAGTCTATATAAGTAGATATATGTAGTACCGACAATTCTATTTAAATTTGCATTATCTTTTGCAAAACAATTAAAAAATAATCTTTAGAAAATAATCTAGATAGCATGATTTATTTTTTTACAATTCAAAAATATATATACCTAAATGATTTATCAAATAACTATTATTATAATGATGGCCACAATGTATTGGGCATGATATAGGTCCTATATTTCGTTGTGAACCCCTTAGGGTACTTTCTTGATTTTTGCAACTAAACCAGTGTTTGAAGACTTTAAAAAATGTGTGGAAACACTTAACAGATGGACAATTGGATTGTTATAGGTAGCAGTTACAAATCAGTCAACTTTTAAATAAGAATGACCAAGAAGTCTTACTGTTTAGGAACTAATATAGTGGTACATGAACAAGAAATAAAAATTGTTTATAGAATATGTGGAGGATATAGATTCTGATTGTCGTTTGAAAATGTCTAACTAATCGATTGATGTGTTTACCTTTCCGAACTTAAAGTCTTACTTGGGGCGTACAACGAATAAAGTGTTACAACACTGCTCTGAATAATTTTCTTTCCAATAAACGCTTTAACAATTTTTGATCTACTGTAACCACATCTGCTTATTCCGCAAAGTAAAAATGTCTCAAGAAGTTGACTATCTATCTGGAGAGAATAGACCAGTAACAACGAGTAGCCAATCCTTTCTTCCATGTTCTCAACTTGATAGCTTCTACAGAAACTTCTATTAGATGTCATGTGTCAAGTTTTGTGCATATCTCAAGTAAATTTCTGCTTTCGGAGTTAAAAGGGAGTTTGGGTATTCATTTTAGATAGTATTTCGTTATTTGAAGAGAGAGAAAGGTGTTATCTGAAAGGAGAGAAAACTTTTCTTTCTGTCCATTACCTGTCCTCTACTCGAATTTGTCATAGAATTCTTGTCATAGAACATACAGTTTTTAATTGTATAGGTTTGTCAAATTTTTCAAAATTAAAAAAATGTTATCGTGTTTAAATTTTTAATTAAAAAACATTCCTATAAGCTTAGCTTAATTTAATATTCCAATCAGTTCTTAAATCTTAATTCTGTTTTTTGATAATTACGTAAATACATTAATCTTTCTACGTACAATAATATATTTTTGTATATAGCTGTATATATATGTATATATAAATTTGCAATCAGAATAAAAAAAAAAATTCTTAATCGTATATCGAATTTATTTTTTTTTTTTTGTGTTTAAAGTGGAGTACCAAAATATATTATCACCTCAGCTGGCAAAATAATTTAAAAATTTATTTTCTTGTGAGCTGAATACGAAATCTTGTAGCTTTTTAAGCGTGGTGAAAACGTGTTTCAAATTATAAAATAAATGCTGGCTTATATATATAGCATACAATGGATAATACATGACATTACATATAGTAAATATTGATAATAAATCTATACAATTAACTTTTTTCTCTTTTTTCACATTATTTTTTACATTAATTTAATAGTGTGAATAACATTCATAAGAACAAAATAATAATTGTAGTTAATATACAAAATATTAAATTATAAAAAAAACATTATTAAAAGCCAATATTCAAATTATATGTGAACTTCATAAAATAGAAAAAAAAATTTGCTTGATACTTTGATTTCTCAAAAAGTATATACATATCAGAGTAGTAGCTAAGAGGCAATGAGGCGAAGATCTTTTTTTAAATTAATTCCCAGGATATTATTTTGTTTTAAAAATTTTGAACAGAGTTCAGTTTTTTATAATAAAATAATAATTTGGTCATAGATTTTCATTTGTTCCCCTTTCTTTTACATACTCACGTACTGCAGTCCTCTTCTTCCAGTGGAGCATATTGCGTTCTACGAATAACCTATCTTATTCAGTTTGCCTTCAATAGTTCTTCGTCAAATTTTGGTGAGGGCACTAGAACTAACGCTTGTTTCGCAATATAGATGTTATTTTTGCGGAGAGTATGCAATATCTACTTCCATTTCTTTTACTTCCGTTTTTTAACTTCAGTACTCGCACATACTTGATCTGTTTGCTTACAAAGTCACACAGAATATGCTTAACTATTTCTACTGTGTTTTTACAACTTTTTCAATGAGTATTAAAAAGCATATTCATGGGTTCTTATATATTAGCAATAAGAGAGAACTACAGTAAGCCTTGTAGAGCTCACGTGAACCATTATATTTGGTTTCCAGAATGTAGTCTTGTTATATGAAGTCTGGTTCAGATATGTCAGCATTTACTTAAAATGTTTTTGAGAAGTTTAACACAAAATTACAATAATAGTTTAGGATCATTATATTCTAATCTAAATTGCTTATTAATAAATATTTAAGTAACGAACAGTTTCCAATTATTTAATATTTACTGTGTATTAAGTAAGGTTTGGTTATACCGGCGAGAGAGAGAGAGAGAGATCTCAAGGGATCTCCTTAGGTCTACAGGCACATTGTGTTACTGTATAATGATTCAGTGTGAATTATTTAAGTGTTACTTTTAAATATATATATATTAGGATTCTTCAGATCATTTTTTCAGATTATATTATTTATGTAAATTGTTATTATTATTTATTATTGATTCAGAGATTAGTTTCTACTTAGTTTATATTTTAAAAGTTTTTTTTATATATAACATCAGCATTTCTATATTTAATATATATTCCTATTAAATTAATTAATTAATTTAATAAATATATTAAAAATATATATAATGTGTATATATGAATATTTCTGTGTTTTCATTTTCCAATTTTTATAATACATATTTATTTAATTTAGTTTTAAAGTATTACACTGCACAATAACGTTATTAATATTAGTTATTTAATAAAAACACTTAAATTTACTAATTAAAATTATAGTAGAAGATAAAATAGAATAATAAATTAATAATTTCATTTAATTTATATTTAAAGGGTGATACTGATTTTTGGCGCCGCAAGATGCGTACATTGCACCGAATTTTGGATGTTAATCACGATGGTGTCGTATCCTTCGACGATTTTAAATTGTTAGCAAAGCGTTTCACAGACTTGGGACATTTAACTCCCGAATTATCAGCAGAATTTGAGGATGTAATGAAACAAACTTGGGAAGAACAGTTTGGTGAAATTACTCCTTATAATTTGCTGAACGCTGAACAATTTTTAACAGATATACATCATCGTCTAAATGATAAGAAAATGGCAAAACGTATTGGACGATTCTTGCCATATTTATTTAAGGTAACTATATATTACATATTTTTATTTATAAATTTAATCTAAACTATTAATTTTTATTTTTAGGCTGTCGATTATGATCATTCTGGTCATTTGGATCTCGATCAATATAAACTTTTCTTCCGCTGCTTAGGCCTCTCCGATGAAGATGCCGCCATTTCATTTGCTGTGATAGATAAAAACAGTGATGGTCAAATTTCAATGAAGGAATTTGTACATTTAGGACGTCAATTCTTTATGACTGAAGATGAAACGAAAATCTCAAAAATGTTTTGGGGTCCGCTAATTGATCATTGACTGGATTATGCTCACGAGGCGATTATTGAGTTATTGTCTCGTGGCCGTCGGTCGGATGTACAAAAAGCTGTGCGAATTATGACCTTGCTATGTGTGCAAAGTTTTCAACAAAATTTTAAAAATTTCGAAGAAGATGATACCAATTATTTAAGACTATTTTTATATATGCACTCTATTATATTATTAATAATATCGTGGAATTCATTTAAAAGTGATGATTTAAAAACATTTATCGTTTATCATATAAGAAAATTTAATAAGTTACGTAAGCAAGCAAAAAAACGAAAGCATAAAATTTTAATTTAATATTATATATTTTTCAAATGAGAAATAATAAAAAAAACTATTAAACATTAAATTGATGAATATTATTTAATATTATAAATTTCAATTGGTGTTCATATTCACGTAGTTTGTTCAACATTTATCAATTCGCTTTTCCATTCTTCTAAATCACCAGTCATTGACTTTGTTTCTCCAATTTCGTATTCAACATCCTTGGCACTGTAATGAAATAATAAAAGAATAATTAATTACTTATATAAAGGTTTACTTAAATATCTTATATTCAGATAGTTATTCAGTTATTGAAAAAAAAGTATTATTAGAGGAATAAAATTAAAATTATATAAATTATTATAATACCACGTTTTGAATATAATATTTCAAAAAGTATAAATTTAAAAGCGATTAGTTCTTGGGTGAAGCCCCGGCTGTTCTTGGAATATATTACATTGGTGTGTTCTTTCATCAAATCTCTTCAATCTTAACATGTACAAATTTCCGGATTCATCGTATGAAGTCAGAGCCATGCTTATGATTGACATGACAGAAATCTGTACCATTTTCTTTTCATTTTATATGTATTTATTGATTGAATCTTCTTTTATAATGAAACTAACCATAAGTTCTTTTTTAAATCTTAACATTGTTAACATAACATTAAAATCTTAAATAAAATAAATAAAATATATAAACATAATATTCCGGGTCTTATTTAAATCACTAAACTGGGTTAAGTTCTGGGATGTATTATTTTTAAAAGAAACAAAAGTAATGCTTTACAATTCCTTAAGAAGTAGATAATGCTTTTTTTTCTGGTAGCTTAATTCTGAATAATAGCTGGACAATGGGTTGGCCATTTTTAAGAAGAAATACTTAATGTAATTGCAAGATTTCTAATTATCGTGTTCTGTCATGTTTTTATTCATTATTAATCCAAAGGAATTCGTCCAGCACTTACAAAAAATTATAGAATTTTACTTAAAATCTAAATTGACAATAACATATTTTTTGTGTGTCAGACGTTTTTATTTTATTTTCTCCTAAAAATTATATACAGACTATAAACTAAGTAAATAAAATTCGATTATTTCCTAAGACCACTGATGAAGAGTACTTGGCAATACTCGAAACAGCGTTGTATGATCAGCCAAATTTTAATAAAAAATTAAAATAAAATTTTGTGTGTTTGTCTTTTCTTTCTTTCTTTGCTATTCGAAAATTCTCTAAAAATTTAAATATCGCTTTATCAGCAACAATAATACATATTTTCTCCTAACGCTATCAAATTCAGGGAATTTCTAGATCTCGGTGATGACTTTAATTTCTAATGTATTATGTGGCGTCAATAATTGTACTCAGTATTTTTGACTGAGCTCTTTGGAGAATTATAATATTTGAATCACTACCATTTTCAAATTGCTGGAAGCTGTTAAATTATGCTGTTGTTGTTTTTGGTAACCTGTTAGGATCTAATAGTAGATAACATGAAAGGTTTATAACAAGACGAATATATTGGGATAGGATGTGGATATTTGGCTAAAAGTATTTCACATACAAAAGTAAGCGTAAAATCAGAGCTGGACAAATATAAAGCAAACGAGTTGAATTGCATTTCAATCTACTGTTAGTTACGGTTGCACCCTGCGGGTAAGCGATTTACAATATTCCCGCAGTAGATATTCTTGTCGTAGAAGGCGACTAAAATTCCGGTGCCAATCCGATACTTGTATAGGAAGTACGTATGATAGTGAGTGAGCACGGCACTTGCGTCATCTGACCAGAGATGATCCGATCTGGTACTTCGGGAGTCAGTGGCCCGTAGCTTCGGCTGTACTGACAATTAGCATTGGCTTCGAAGTGGCTGTGGTTAATACCCAAACTCACGCGGGAAAAATGAAAAACATTATGGTGCATTCGGCTTGGAGTTGCGTATTCACCACCGGGTGCTACAGCCCACATTGTAGCAGAGGTTTTAGGTAGGCCTCGCATTAAACCAAGATGGAAGCTATGACCTATACACATTTCTTCATTGGAACTTGTGTAAGTTAATCTCCAAGGGGGCACTTATTGACACTTTGTATCAAGACGTTTGCTTTTGAGCAACGTGATGTTAAGCCTACACGGCAGGGAATCACGTAAAACACATAGAGACTTCTGTCAGTTTCTGTCAAAACTATTTTTTTTCTCGTGCTACACAGATTGACGACACAGTTAGCAGAGCCATTTTTTTACTTTGAGTAAGTCAATCTCCTTCTTAGTAATATGACTACGTTCACACCTACCGCAACGAGATGATGTCAGTGCGATTAAATAATGGCAAGAGCTTTTTGCACTTTTCAAGAGGTAGTCTCTTAATATGGAGGCCATCAGAAAAATGGTGTCATTTGGTTTCAATTAGGATTATAAAAGATTCACGAATCTTTATTTTAAAAATTATATACTAAATTCAAGAAAATTAGAAAATGATTTAAAATTGAGGTAATAGTCAAAGTGAATCCTTCAATGTTATTTTTTACGAAAAAAAAATGAAATCAATGATGAACGAAAACTTCTCGTTATTCGAATTTTTAAACAGTTTTTCCCGAATTGAATACGTAGGCTGAAGTCTATGCAGTACTGTTTTAAATAATTAATTTAATATAATTTTACGTATTTAATATCTTACTTTTAAAAATGAGATTAATGTTTTCTTTATTAAATACAAAAAATGCGCACTTAATGATTTTAATGCAAAATAAATATATACTACGGAAAATGTCTTCACATATACATTAAGACTGAAAAGTTTTCGGAAATTCTCATTTAAAATTCGCGCGCTGTATATTTTTCGATATTTTAAGTTTATGTAGTTTGGCAGCACTGTCCTTAATTACTATGCCAAAAATGAGCGCGATCTGTCAGACAGTTCGTTTACGGCAGCTGTTGAAACCAGTTCACCTCAGTAGTGCGTTGCGAAATGTCTTCGACGGTCGTACGACCGTCCTGGAAGGCTTTGTACCACTCATAAACTTGAGTTTTCGATAAAACTGATTCCCCATAAGCCTTTTGTAGCATTCGCAACGATTCTGCACACGAAATTTCGTTCGAAACACAAAATTTGATGCAAACTCTTTGTTCAATATTTTTTTCCATTGTTTTTTTCGCAACGCCCTACTGAGGTGAACTGGTTTCAACAGCTGCCGTAAACGAACTGTCTGACAGATCGCGCTCATTTTTGGCATAGTAATTGTCCTTAATTGCTGCCAAACTACATAAACTTAAAATATCGAAAAATATACAGCGCGCGAATTTTAAATGAGAATTTCCGAAAAGTTTTCGGTCTTAATGTATACATATGTAGGCCATATGTTGGATATGGTCTAAAAATATTTAAGTTAAGAATAGTCCATTATTTTGATTTTCGAATGGTTGTTGACTTTGCTATAAGCAAGTATTTCTCAACACAAGGTGTTTAGTAGAGACACATGAGTATTTGCTGTATAATTAATGAAACTGTTATAAAGTACTAAAATAAGTATAACAATTTGTTGTTACTGGTTTTTACAAATGTGATTGCTTAGTGTTTAAACTGTCCTAGAATATAATTAATAAATGTTTTCAGCTAAATAGTTAACTTAAAAAGTTTTTAAACAAATAAATATTTGTTTAAATGGCTTTTTAAATATTTGATAAATTTAAATTTTAGATAAAAAGAATTGAAAAATTTTTACATCTATTTTAACAACTGACAGTTCCATAAATTAGCTTAATTTAATTATTTAATTTTCATTTTTCTATTCAATAATTTCATATTTATGTAGGAAAACATCACAGAGAATACTTCAAAAATACTTCAAACATTGCCTAGTATGATTAATATTTCATTATTTGTAATATTCTATTATAAATAATTCTTGAACAATAATCTTTTAATTCTTTTGAACTTTTATATACTTCGTACATTTTGTATACCAATTTTTTTATACTAAGTAGTTTTCTACTTCGGAAATAAACCCATGAAAGTAACTTGTGCTAAAACAACCTTTACTGGTTTCACATCTGATGAAGACGTGCTTATGATTTCTCGAATCATACGCACTATAAATAATGTTTTGTATAATGACAATTATAATGATATGGGTGATAATATTTGTGTGTGTAGGGTGCTAATTATATGTAGGAGGAGTCACGGTTCGATGGAGTGGACTTACAAGTTAATAAGGCTGAAGACAGTATGGGTTGGAGCACGAAAACAGATAGGTGACTTTAGGTGAATACACATGAGAAGTAACTGTATAGCATTGGTTGAGATACGTTACCTCATCCCCTAGATATTTTAGATGAAGGCCCATTTAGAAATTGGTTGCAACATAAAAAGCCTGCAAAGCCTTTTAGTATATAGTTTGCGGCTTTAATTGACTGAGGAAGAAAACGTCGATTACGACACTCACGTTTTCAGGTTTGAAAGTTATGGACGATCTTAACAGGAAGGTTGAAATTGCCAGATTTATGGGAATCTTTTTAGTCCAGATGGTAAAGAGGGTGTCTAAATATTTTTTTGGCAATAGGTGTAATTTTTTTTTACCACCAGATGAATGTATACATTAACTCTATTTGAGAAAATTAAAGTGTCCTGATATTATTATTATTATTCTGACTGTGGATGTTATTCTGCCAGTTTTCATTTGTAAGGTTTAGATAGATTTTTAATGGTAGTTGAAAATCCACTATTTGGGAAGTGGTATTTGTGATATGATTTTGTGATCTCTTACGTTTGTTAACCTGTTCTATGTTTGGTATAACGACAGAAGGCTTTGATAGATTTGTAATGGAAGGTCAAAATCCACTATTTTGGAAGTGGCATTCATGATACGATTTTGTAATCTCTTACGTCTGTTGATCTATTTTATGTATCTTATTCAAGGCATCATACATTTTATTTATTAACAATGATTAAAAAGGAAATTATTGTCACAAAGATTTAACTTTTGATAGTTGTAGAAGATTATTAAATAGCAGTTTGATTAATGTGGTTTTAAAAGTTGAGCTCTTTGACTTAGGATATCAAATGATTGCTTCTACAGATAATTGTATATATAATGTCTTTGGTAAAAGTTGCAAGTTTCAGTTATAACAGAAAAATATGGCAAATGCGGTATAATTCGAATACAATTGACAATGGTAAACAGTGACTTTTAATTCAATTGTAGTAAAAATAAACGTGAAAAGAAAACTTTTATAAACCGCTTCCATAAATATTATTAATTATTTTATATATACATTAAAAATTAACTTACAGATCTGTTATCACTTCCTTTATGGTGTCCAGTTTGCAATCGGGCAATGGTTGAATACCTTTGTAATCTTTACTCTCCATATGTTTAGATATCTAATATGTGAGAAGAAATGTTTAGTATAGGATAAAGATAAATTCTATAAGTTTCGATATGTCTTACATGATAATTCTGTTTATTGTAAATATTACGTGCTTTTTGTAAACGTTCATTTAAGACATTTACTTGATCGCGAATCTTTTCCACTTGTGATTTAAAATCGGAATTTGTTAGCGTGCTCACAGGTAAATCTGAATAGCATCGTTTTATCAAGTCTCGAAGTCTAAAAATTAATAAGTTTATTAATTATATTATTTAATATTTGAAAATGCATTGTATATACTTTTTAGAGATATCTTCTTGGGCTTCATTAATTTCTTCAAAACGTTCCGACAAGCGATGAGCTTTATCCCTTATAGCTTCACGTTCTCTTAACAGATTTTCAATCTCTTCACGTTCCAGTTCTTTACGCAATTTCAAAATTTTAACACGTTTTAAGATTTCGAAGCGAGCCTAAGTTAGATCAATGAAGTTACATAATTAAGAAAGGAAAGTATAGTTTTATGTAATTTAGTGTGTTCTGTTGCAAAAATACTAATTTTTACGATTTGAAGATTAAATAATGTTTAAACTGATAAAATAATTCTCAGTTATAAATCTATTATGGACTTGAGAAACTGTTACGATTTTGATGTACTGAGTGTAGCAATGGAAGTTTTGGTTAATAAATTTATAATTTTGACATCTTACCATTTCTGTGTAATATAGCCAATAGGACTCAAGTAAGTGTGAGAATTGGGGCACGAAAACAGATGTCATAAGAATAGATATATTTATAAATAAATACTTTAGATAAGAAATTGTGGTGGTAACACCATAAAGTACAAGATGATATCAAGAGCTAAACAACTGAATAAATAAACCGAATTTGTTCGAATTAGGTTTCGAATTCGGTTTTTTTTTGTAAAAACGACACTGACACTAACACTGTAACCTATGAAATATATTGTGCTAAATAAAAAATATAAAAAACAATAACAATTTCATAATAATAATATTTATAATATATTATCATTATGTATTAGATCAAGAATAATCAATAACTCTATGATGTTTTAATACATACTCATTATAACTATGATTTTGTCAGTTTAAAGACGCCAAAAAAAACCATTATTATTATATAGTCCTTTCAAATGTAAGTTATATTACGAAGCGCAACTTAATAGGTTTAAGCTTATCTCTTGAATCTACGCGTTATTACAAACGGTCAAGTCCCGACACCTCTAATAAGAGAATACAACAGCAGAAACATAATTTAAGATGGTTCCACAAGAATATAGTTCATTAAAGGAATTATTGTAATTTTTAAAATTTTTAAATAACAGTATGAAAATATATTAGCCAACTACACCTACAAGTTATTAAAACATAATGGACACATTTACAGAGATTAAAAATCGTAACCGTTGCTTGTATCTATATACATATAAATATATTTATATCATTTTTAAAAAGCAAAGTGCTTATCATACATAAGTACTCATATCATAAAAGTAATTGACCAATTGACTACATTCAACTCCATCAAAACATGATTAATATTCTACAGTGAAAAATTTAAAAATTTTTTAAAATGAAAACTTAATTTGATTTTCTAGGATCACATTTTCGAAAAGGTGACAATTTCCACACAATATCATAATACAGCTACTAAAATATATCTTCCTTACCACTTCAAATTTTTTTATATATTCAGTTTTAAGCACTTCCTTTGATTGTGCAAATAATTCGTATAAATCGAATGAACTTAGATCATCAGTATCTTTTGACGACAGTATAGGTTGCGTTACAGTACGCTGTAAAATTTTTGACATGTGTTCCTCAAATGAAGTTTCGAGCATTTCATTAAACTTTGATTTCAATGGCACATCTTTTTTTTCATTATCATTTTTAGTGTCTTTTAATGGTACGGGCACTAGCTCGTTTGATAGAAGTAATTTCAAACTTATCACTTGACTACTGCCTAATAATAGTGCCACTCCTAAAGGCATCTCAAAAGTAACAAAGCCCAAAATTGGATTTTGCTTTTTATTAGTTTCTACTGTAGTGCACACCACATATAAGACATCGGAATCTTGGAGGGTACCAATATCAGATTCAACCTCATCTAAGAAAAAATCAAATGTAAAGTAATTAATTCTTTTTATATTTTAAAATTAAAATCAAACCTTCGGACTGCAAGAAACGTTTAATTTCTTCTGTGCAATTTATGTCAATAATGTGTAAGCCAGCCATGTGATAAGCAAAATAACGACGACTATTCCAGGAATCTCTGAAAAATGTATTTGAAAAAAATAAAATTATAATAAATAATTGATAAATAATTTTATAAGTTTCAAATCATTAAAAATAACCTTTTTAAGAATATTGGACACTGGTGTTCTTCAGTGATGTTAATCTCTTCACTTGGTAAACCCAACTCTAAAGTGACGGTCTCTAAAACATGTAGATACCATTTTGTAGGTTCTACATTTAAAGTAGCATCAACTTCGTTAAAAGACTAGAAAATATATATATATATATGGAATGAGAAACTGTTTTTCAAAGAAAAATTGAATTTCGCATACTTCCTCCAATTCATCATCTTCCAATAACACAGCGTGATGCAAAGTACCATTACTCTCAGCAATAACTATGGTAAGTGGAACAGATGGAATACATAAAATAGAGCAAGAATCAGTGCCATAATTTCCAATTTCCTGAGGGAGCATAGTAATTGGACCTTGTAGACGTGGTCTAAAATGTTAAAAAAATTTAATTATTAGTATCTTTTCTTACTAAAAAATATATATGAGTTTTTTACTTTATTGTATTAATACCAGCTTTCATAATATAGATATTGCCATTTTCACGTAAAATTATGATGGGCCATTGTATTTTCTGTGAAAAAAAAACATTAAACAAAATTAATTAAAGGACTTATTAAAATATATAATAGCATATATAATTTTGAGTTATAGTTGCTACTCGACTTAGAATCGGTTAAATTTTTAAAAAGCCCAACAAATAAGAAACAAAAATACAATATAATAAATATACAAGAGACGAAAGTAGAATCTAGGAACCATCTGACCGGAAAGGGCCGTCACCATAATGATTGGTGCACTAATAGGATATAGTCATACTCACAAGATGTGTGCAGGAAATGTACTATACCAAGAATAAAGGAAACTTTGGAAGACTTGCTATGTGCATGCTCAATTTTGTCAAAAACATATTGACAATGCTTTGGGATTGCACCAAAGGGGAAATACGGGAGAAACTAGCTAAGCAGAAACCGTCACAATCCTTAAATTCATAAAGAATGCTATAATGTTCTGCAAATAGGTGTAAATCAAATGTCAGAATATCCAATCAATGCATTATTAGTAAATTTTTAAGTGGTATTGAATACGGGGGTCTATGAGTGGAAATTTTGTTGTCAACCAATTCAAGCTATATGTTTACTTAATGCAAAAGAAACTAATTATGAATATTTAATCACACGTGCATTGCCTATTTTGATACAAATAGTTAGTTAAATAGAAGCGTATATATTACTATTACAAAGTTTCAAGAACGGCCAGTTTACGTCCCGGAAGAACTCGTCGCCAGCGACGTTCAATTGCCGTTTGACATTTCCCAAAAGTAATGTCACAAGCAGGACCCAGCGCGTTACAACAACAACATAATAGTTGTACTAATTCAGAAAAAATATCGATATACTTAATCTTTATTAATAAATTAAATCGTTCTATCAATTACTTGAAATATATCAATAAAGGACGAAAATCTACGAAACTACATAATTTTCGTTAAATCTAATGATTTCATTATTTGCATATATGAACAAAAAATAAAAATTATGGGTTGGGCAAAAAGTAATTGGAGTTTTATATTGAAATGAAAACAAATTTTTTTATTTTAAAACCACATACTAATGCCACTATATTCGATTAGAACTATTATTTCTTTATTTAAGAATTTATGTTTTATTTTTAAAAAACTCATGCAAGTACCTTTCGTATTTTTATTTCATGATCAATTTTATGCTAGTGTGAGATCGGACATAGATTGAAACAAGTGATACTCTAATGGTAATGTGTTGTCACAATTGACTATATCATTTTTACTACTAATTAATGCAGATATTATTTTTGTAAAGTTTTTGCTACAACCGGTTTAATTACTGACAGTAGATATTCAAATCAGTCATTTCGACAGACGTTTGAACCTTATTATCTAGTTCCACCAAATACACAGGAACACTTTCCCTACGTTGCTATCATGTACATTAAATATTGATTTGTTTAGTCTTACGGTGATTGATAAATTGAACTCATTAGCTCCTCAAACATTGTGGATCATTTTACAATTATATTACAAATGCTTTAAAACAATATTAAGCTTTATTTATAGTTCTTGAGTGATGGTAACACTACTCACATAAGGTAGTCCTTTTCTACATTACCATACAACACAAAATATGATATCTTTATATGTTTTGTAACTATTGAATTTTTTCTAAAGGATCATGTTTTTGTGGACAACCTTCACGCTTTAGAAACGAGCATCATTAAGTTATGGCTGAGTTAATGCTAATTATGAATCGATATATAAACATAAATTATATCCAAAAGATCCAGCACTTTGAAAAGTACCATGGAGGATATTTGTACCATGTCGTACTTTATATCTAATATAAGATTCAAACAATATATAAAAATAAAAATTTAATAACTAGTATATATTGTGTGTGTTTAATTTCAGACAATAAAATGAATAACTATATATAACTATATGCCTTTTCTTATTAAGCATATCACAAAAGAACAACTGCTTATTTTAAAAATAACATATGAAACAACAACACTGCTGGCTTATTTAGTTCAACCTTTTTGAAACCGTTTAACCAATAAGCAGCTTAAATCGCATGGTTGCTAAACACTAACAATTTATCTATTGTGATGTATTAATATATATATAGATTATGTATAATATTATTTTATAATTACTTACCGGAACTGTTTGAATTTTCGTATCGGACTTTGACGCGTTCATGCTTAAATTGCTTATCTTCAACGAAAGTTCATTTTCGTCATCTTGTAGAAAAGAAGAAGAGGACGAAGAAAATGTAACTCCAGTTTCTATCGCTGGTCCAATGTCAAAGTCAATTACTGTTTCACCCATGGCAGCATTCAACATGGAAGCCGATTTATTGGATTCATTTCTCATTATTTCGGGACCAACTCTCCAAATGTAACGTAAGCGGTCATTATCGTAAACGCTAATAAAGAAATAAAGTAAAAAATTAATATATTAAATTTTTTATTAAATATTTTATTTATACTTGAAATAAGCAAAATAAAAAACTTTGAAATCCTATATGTAGTTTTACAGTTAATTACAAGCACATAAATTTTAAGCGGATTTAAACTGGAAAACACTTACCGCAAAGTGTTGTCCGAGAACAGAAGCACCAGAATCGAGTCCGTATGAGTGCCTGGATGCCAGCGTAACTGTAACAATTGCACTTGAGGGTTATTGTTAAAGAACTGCGTATCCAAATTGTAGGTTCTATAAGCAAGAAAAAAAATAAATAAAATAGAATATATAAATAATACAAAAATACAAATGTTTTGAATCTCAAAAAACAAACTGAAAGGATTAAGGTTAAGGTACATTAAGGTACATGCGCCAAGAATTTAATGAAATAAAACATATTTTTTATTAGCCTGAGTTTTAGTGGAGAGATTAGTTCTTTTGTGGCTTAGTTGAGTTTAGATTAAAACATATAAATTTTCATAATTAATCCTTAAAGCTTTTGCCAAATTTAAGGGACGGAAAAGGAGGCAATTTTACATGTGTGGCTCAAAATAAAATTATATTAAATACAGAAAATATGTATTTTACACGAATTTATATAGTTAACTTCATTTTTAAACAAACATTATTAAACAAACTACATATTAATAATGTCAAATACAAAAAAATTATATTTTAGGAATATGCAATCATATAAAAAGAGATACTATAAATTTAATAATACTATGGTTAATAAATGAACAAAATAATTTTTTTTAGAAAATTGGAGTCTTCGGAAAGGATTATTCAATTCCCTTCCTTTTTTACAAGTTAGATGAAAAAAGGTAGTAAGAATTATTTCAAATTTAATATTTGTGTTATGTTTTTTATATTAATTTGTGATCTGAATTTTTTAATTTTTTTGGTTTTAATGAACTTGACCATTTTGTCGGTTTTATTTTAATCTATATACCATATGAATCGAGAAGTCCAGTTGAATAAGTCTGCTGATGATCATTTAATACCATTCACACAGAATGTGTTCAGTTATTTCAATATTTATTTTTTAGAAGGGTCAGGTATTAGTCTCAGAATGGTCTCTTTTGTTGAGATTGTACCTTTGTTTAGAATGTACTGTACTCTTTCTTTGAATAGGAAGTCTATTAGAGACTATCTTAGATTAATAAATAAATCTTTTCACCGTTCTTTCTCATTTACAATTTACTGAGTAGTTTTTGAATTGGATGTCTTTCCAATTAATTAATTAAGATAGTAATATGTAAATGAATATTAGCAGGTTTTGAATGTTATTACCGATAGCGTCAATAACTAAGAGAAACCTTTGATTATATTACATATCGTGTGCAAAAGCTTCAATTAATATATAAGTAAAATAAAACGTAATTTATCAAATAAATTCATATTATTATCTATAATAATATCCATCTTCGATTTTTCACTTCATCAGAACTACAATTTTTGACGGTTGCGTTATCATATACCAATTATTCTATACTTTTGGTATAAACGAACGTATATATCATACATACCACATTTTTTTTTTTGAAAATTCTTTATTTCAAGATGCCAACTATTATCGTATCATATAACCATTGGTTTTCACTATATGTATATTATCTAATTTAATTTACTCATATATATGGTATATGTATAATTAGACATATCATCATATCATTGTTTGTTATTATTCCTAACTGAATTTTTTTTATTAAAATGTAGCGAAAACCGCAAACATGTGTTTTTAACGTCTTTGAGAGGAGAAACAAAAAAAGATTTAAGGGACTTTGGCCACTCCAATAATAATACTTTTTTATTTGTTTATCTATCATTTTGTACGTCTCCAGCAATTGGGTTCGGTTGTAGCATCAATCCACTGCCACAATACATTAAAGCTACTGACCAAATGTGGACTTAGGACGTGCTTTTAATTTTTAAAACGACTCTTAAAACAGATAAAGAGCATTGGTGTTGCGAATATACACGCAACAAATTCCACCTCACTTAATGCCACGTTCAAAGGCACTGCAAAATGTTACAGAAATCCCAGACTCCCATTTGCAATTTTTTTAAAGTAAAATAAAACGTGATTTCTTTTTTGTACGAAAACACAAAAATAAAAAAAAACCAAAAAACAAAATAAATTTATATGTTAAAAAAAATGTGGAAAAAATGTGTAAATCGTGCATTTACATAATGAAAGATGTCCTGATGGCTCAGAAGGACATATACGATTTGCGAGAAGTGAGCACAGAAAAAAGTGTTTTCGTTAGAAAAAAATTGTTAGTGGTTAGAGATTAAAAAATGAAATTATAAAATATTGAAAGAAGTAAGAAGTGCACAAATACGAGAGCAGGGAATAAAGGATAGAAATCTACTCAACACTCATACGCCCCCCTGTTAAAAGCATATTTCTTTTTTTCCTTTTGGAACAATATTGCATATTCAAATTTTTTTCTAATAGAAAAAATTACTCGCAACTAAAATGCTAACGTGGGCCGCAAGTAAGTTTAGATAGAAAAAAATATCGTACAAATGCACTTTTGGTTTCTGTGGACTGGACTGCGTGGAATTAATGTCCTTTTAGATACAAATAAATTTTATAAGCTGGTGAATGTCCTTTTTTTTGCGTATATGCATATATGTTCTGAGGTTGCTTTTTTTTTTTTTTGTTGTAATATACACTGTAGCACATAATTTTGAATAAAATTAAAATTATTAGCTTAAAATAAAAGCAACTTATTATCCTGCGGCAAGTGCACATAATGAGTGGATATTTACATAGGAAAGTACAGTTGGATATAGGTATATATAATATAACCACTGTTGTGCCTCTAAAGAATTGTAAAGGAAATGGATTATCACTGCGTTTTCGGTTACTGATTTTTTACTGTTTGTTTTCTGATAAGTATCATTTTTAAGTATAATTAGATTTTTTTGAATGTTTTTATACAATTAATAAAGTTAAGTATATCATATATAAAGTTTGCTTAACAAATGTTTACTCAACATATCTCTCATATAAAGGTAAAGAAGAGAAGAAATTAAAATTAATCAAATTATAAAAACAAAAATGTAAATCAATCAGAAAGTCATTAGATGATTGATTGTTATATGTCAATATCATTCAAAAAAAATAGTGGTATACCTTATGATAAAAAAAAAACGAGAATTTAAAAATAAAACGCAAAATTTTAATTTTTAATAATTTTCTTTATTAACGGCTTCAAAGTACTCTTCTCCTGCGGCAATACACGCATGCCAACGCTTGACCCAATTTTCCATACAAGTTTTATAGGCCATCGAAGGTATGGCCTTTAGTTCACGCAGCGAATTCTCTTTTATGGCCTCTATGGTCCCAAACGCGTTCTTCGCAATGGCAATTTGAGTCGGGGGAAGAGGAAAAAGTCACACGGGGCCATATCTGGAGAGTACGGTGCTTGATTGATGATATTGGTGGAGTTTTTGGCTAAAAATTGCTACACAACCAACGCTGTGTGAGCCGGTGCGTTATCGTGGTGTAAAATCCATGAGTTTTCCTTCCATAAATCTGGGCTCTTTTTGCGAATGGCGTAAACGACGCATAACGGCAAAATAATACTCCTTATTGACCGTTTCACTGTCCGGAAGGAATTCATAGTGCACCACACCATGAATATCGAAGAAAACAGTCAGCATAACCTTGATTTTGGACCGACTTTGGCGTTTTCTTTTCGGTTTCGGCTCATCTTCGAAGCACCATTCGGTCGTTTGTTGTTTGGTGGGCATGTCAAATTTGTAGACCCATGTCTCATCACCAGTTATGATGCGTTCGATGAATGTGGGGTCACTATTTGCGTTGGAAATCATCTCTTTGGCCACATCACAACGACGCTTTTTTTGAATGAAATTCAGTTAAGAATCGCCACACGAAAATTTTTCGACTTCTTTGTATAGACGTCAAACAAAAACTAATCCTACGATATGCGTTAACCTTTGACAGAATGTATATAATAGTGTTACCAGCGTGAAAAAAAAAATTTACCGATTGGATAAGCGCGGGAATTCAAAAAAAGAACGAATAAGTTCTTTTTCGATCACAAGATATTATATGCCAACATATTAAACTGTATATATTTTGTTGATCAGTTCGAAAAGACGAATTGACCTAGCAATCTTCTCCTGTCCATCTATAAGAAAACTAGTATTGAAATTTTGAACTCATCGAATGAAACTCTGTAGAGATATTTATGGGAATTGATTAATTTTTAACATCTGTTTTGATGAAAGAAACTAAATTCTTAACATAAACTATTGTTTTCAATTGAAAGTTAGTGAAATTGCAACAACAAATTTTTGTTATTATTTTCGTTTTTGCAATTTCACTATTGTGAATTTAACAGATGTACACTATGAACGGATGATATTGGTTGGACAATTATATCCATTGTTGTAAATATAATTGCAACTCATTGTACGTCTATCAATTTAATAATTACTTGAAAATATGTAAAAAATTTATTTAAAAAATGAGATAATTTGAACCGTAGTAAAATCTATCTTTTTCAAACAATATTTGTTTGCAAACCTTCCACGTTTTGGAAGACCTCTCATTGATATCAGCATTAAAGATATCCAAATTTCAATTGCCAGAGTAACTTTAGATCTCAATAGAACTGGTCTTTCACATAATGAAATTAGTTTCTGGTCGTTATAAATATGAACGACGTGTGTGCTGGAAGGCTAATTGTAAATTTTTAAGGCTATTGGCTTGCATAAAGCAACAGGTTCTTAGGGAAACAAATGTAGCTGCACTTAATAATCCGTATATATAACTTAATTTATAGAAATTGAGCAAAAACCGGCGTGGCATTTATTGATTTAAGCGCTGCCTATAACACGGACTGGAACTACCGACCTTATGTTCTAATCATAGGAAACAATCTCCTATAGCAAGATGTGCACCATTATCAAAAAATTGTTCAGTGAGTGTTTATTAAATGTTTATATTAGTGAAAATCAAAGTCAATCAAAGCGATTAAAGATTATGCACCCACACAAGTTGTTACATTCAACAAAGGGATTAAGAAGGAAACAGCCTTTTTTGGGAATACAATCAGATCATTGGGCTCACCAAGTTCAATATTTAACTCACCGAGTTTAATACTCAATTCAACAATTTTTCATAATAGAATATTCATTAGAAAAATATAGAGGTGTTTCGAACAATAGTGAATTGCAACAACAAAATTTTATTATTATTAATTAATTGAATTTTGATTAACCATATAGTTATTGCGAGTATTGTCAAATATCCATCATAAGTGGTCTTGCAACTATTTATTAGATCCAAATCCAACAAATTTTACTAATTTTGTTTAAATAAGCCAATTCAAATGGGTATAGCGTAAAAAGATTTCAAAGAAGAATTATTCTATGTTAAAGTATCTTTAAAATACAGACTTTCTTATTTATAGTTTTACAAATAATATGAGTGCAATACAGACAATAGAATGAAGATGATATTTAGATATAGATTTTATTAATATTGATTCATGTAAGATTCTAAACCTGATGATGACTCAAGCATAGTCGAAATATAGAATATATTAAAAAATATTTAACAATCGTTGAATTTTAATTTTAACAAAAAGTGACCTAAGCCGGATAAAAAACATAGAAAAAACATTATTAAAAAATGGGTAGAGAAATATATTCAAAATTTAATAATATAAATGAATACTTATGACAGCATTTCTGCATTTCTGATTTTATTAATTTATGAAAATTGGATGCATTCACACCTATTTAGAGAATAAGAGTTTTGTTATTTTTTTAGACCTACTCTATCAATATTCAGCAAATTTAAAGACTTAGAGACAGATTTCATGCCAAATAAACTGACAAACCTTGGAGGAAAAAATGATAACATTTTTAAAAATTATATTTTTTTTTAATTTTAACAAAAACACTAAAGTTTATTAATTTCAAAAATATATAAATGAATGTATAATAATAGAAATAATAATAAAATAATAATAAAAATTTTTGTTGTTGCACTTACACTACTGTTCGATAAAAACCTCTCTATTCAAAACAATAATTTATATTCAGTATTTAGTTTAATAAATAAATAAAGAAAATTATTACAAAAAATAAATTAATTGTTAAAAATTCAAAAATTGGATAAATTTCTAAACTGAAACCTTTAAGATAATACAATTATTTTGAGCTTAGTTTTCACTGGTGCACAGGTGCAAATACAGTAGCTGCCCCTGTGCGTCCTGTGTGTGTGAATATACTTTGGAAAATAAATGATAATAGCTTCGATGATTATGCATCGGCACGTTTCTCATCGGTAAAATAACTAACCAACCAAGTCAACCAAAGGATTGCATGTTATATATCCAACAACAACAACACTAACAACAACACTGCCAACAAAAACAAACAGGACGACTTAGTAGCTTGTAAACGTGCGATTTGCCAAACAATTTACAAATATTGTTTACTACTGTGTGCTTTTTGTAGTTTTGCTCCTTTTTTAGCTTTTTTATTGGTCCTTTGGCATACAAATATTCGCTTTTTTCTCAATGTTTTGATTTCGAAATTGACCTTTTTTCACACGATGCAGTTTTTGTTTACACTGAAAAGGTTTACGCTTTTAATGTTTTTGCGGTACACCGCAGTTAAAAGCGGTTTAACCGAAACACTGTATCGAGAGCCAAAAAAAAAATGCTACATATTTTATCTGCCAGTTTGACTTGTTATATTTCAGCGAAAGGTTAGCGTTAGATAAATGTCAGCCGCGTTTGAAAGAGCTGGTGGTAAACAATTGACAGGGGATTTGTTTTTTCAGGACGTGCTATAAAACAAAAAACCGGGAAAATGCACTGATTTATGTTGGGCGCTTAAACAAACTGAAATATGGATCTGTCTCTTAATGAAATCTAAAGCATTTGAATTAAAATTAAAACAAAGACAAAAAACCTCTTTCATACACTTTTTTGTATTTTTAAGAAAATCTCATGATTATAAAAAAATTATTAAATTATCTAGTAGTAGTAGTAGTATTTTAGCCTTATTTTTCTATATTTTAATTTTGTTGCATTTCATAGAAATTTATAACAATTATATTATATATATGAAGCTTACAGCTTCAGACGGCGTTTTAGCCGTCTGTCGGCTACCTATCTATATAGTATATGTACTTTATATATAGTTTATAAAGCCCTTTTATGCGATTTGTATGTAGGTATTGCTTAAGAATATGAAGTAATTCAATTCAAGTTTATTAAAAAGAGTCTTCTGTACAAGAAGATTTGCAGTGGGTATCCATGAGCTGTATCCATAATGACAAATAATAATATTAAAATGACATATTGTGTTATATATGATGGACACATCTTAATACATATTAATATTATATCAGTACTTATTTTCCCTTTCATTTTTTATTATTCTATTATCAATGTGAGTAAGGGACAGATATATAAAAAAAGTTTATATTGAGTTGAGACAAAAAATTTTCGTCACGTAAAATTCAATATTAAAACATTTCTTTTGAAATCAAATTTATTTAGTCAAAAATTCTCTATTTTTGAAGAGTTACGAGTTTTGTGTGTTACCTAACATTGTCATGATAAAACCCAATACTTTTCTACTTTCCTTCCAGATAGAAAAAAAAAGTGAATTTGTGATAGAGAGTGAACTAATAATACAAATGGTCTATTATTACTCTGTTACAATCACCTAAATTATAAAAAGTTTGAGATTTGTGAGAAGTTAGGAAATAATTTTATGAATTATCAATGCTGAAGGGATATGATGCATTTAAACCTAGTAACAAATATGTGTGAGAGCATACATATGTAAAAATTTGCAAAACAAATCAGAACATGGTAACCTGGTACATAGATCTCTCAAACACTGATTAGTGAGCCTGTGGCAAGAGCCATTGAGCCGAAGATACAAGGCAACTTAAATTAATATAAATAATCTGAAATTAACGAAAATTTCAATTTGAGAATTCTGGTAGGAAACTGTCATTGTGATTAAGTTAAATAAACCAGGAATCGTATCCAATGTAATTTGCAGGTTCTGCAAACTGAAGAAGAAAACCACGAAGCACATGCTGGGAAGGTGCTCTGCACTAATACAAACACAAAAGAAAGTTTTAGGTGGAATCTAAGACATTATTATTAAATTAATATATATAATCTGAAATTAACGAAAAACAATTTGAAAATTCTGGTAGGATATTGTCGTTGTGATTAAGTTAAATAAACCAGGAATCGTCTTCAATGAAATACGCAGGTTCTGCGAACAGGAGAAAAATACCGTGCAGCATATGCTAGAGAGGTGCTCTGCACTAATACAAACACGAGAGTGGATGCACAATCTAAGACTTTATCATTATTTATCAAAGAGATAGGACTTAGTAATTTACACTAAGTTCAAGCAGGGACTCGATAGATCTTAAGTTCACTATGTAATATTTTCTCTTTCAAATATTGATTTACAGAGATTCATTATACATTTATTTATAAATAAATAAAATTCGTGGGCCAACAATAATTGTAGGATCCATGAAATATAACTGCTGCATAGATGTGTATGCGAATTCCTATTACAAAAGACAATCGAAAATATGCCTTGAAAGAAGTTTTGGTAGTTAATAATGATTATTCCATCAATTATTCCAATAATTGAATAATGTAAGCTGTCTCTGTGAATAGATTAATTAAAACTAATTTTGTTTCCTGTTTAAATTGTATTGAATTATTCGTAAACTACTGGTATTAAAAAGAAGAGTTAAAAAGAGTTAAAAGAAACATCTACTTCAAAACCTTTAATAAGTGCAATATATTCCAATTAGTTGCACCAAATATAAGCGCTGCAAAAGTAGTTGCCACAATTTTAAAATTCATATTTCTTAATTATGTAGATTTGTGTGTGGGTGTGTGTGTGAGTCGCCTTCGTTCGAGATACAAATTTCCACAGGTGTCTACCATTTTCGTTTATATTTCACATTTTCATTTTCATTTTCGCTATTGTTTTCTATTATTTATACTTTTTTATTTTATTATCAACCACATTTTTACTCAATTAAAAAAATTAAGTTAATGTACACTTCAGTGTTGCCATTTCCACTTGCTGAGCCGAGCGGAGCTGAGCTGAAATGTTCAACTTTTTACACTTTTACACAGCGGTCAAAAAGTTTGCCGGAAGCGAACTTCTTTGTCGCCATTTCGTACGCCTGATTATTTAGTGCGCTGTATTATTATTTTCTATATACATTTTTTATGAAAAGAAAATTCCATAAATTAATTAATTAAATGCAAATAAAAATTGTGGAATGAAAGGGGTAACAATATCAAAAGAAATATACGTACTCAGTACTCAGCGCTGGGCTGTAGATAAAACAGCGGAAAATGGCTTGGAAGCGACAAAAGACATGAAGACAGTTGAACATTGAAAAGACATTAAAGTTTTGAACTTATTCCGAACAGTTCAAAATGGTCGAAAAGATGAATAAAATCGTAATAAATAAAAGTAAATATGACAACGGTTGAAATGAAGTTAATAATTTTTAATTATTTCAATTTCAAGGAAATATATGTGATTATATTTCATTTATAAGGACATTTGGAAAGAAAGATTTCTGATATGTTTTAAGTTTCTTTCGGAAAGGATAAAAATAGTAATTGTGATTTTTTGAAAACTATTAATTGAATCTTTAATATTAATAGGGAGTATAGACATACTTTTTTGGAAGGTATGACCTTAACTTTTACCGATTTCTCCTCTATCGTTTCTATTTCTATTCGTAAACAGCTATTTACATCTATCTATTTACTTATCTATTTGTTAACATCTCTGTCCTTTGAGATTTTTTTGGAATTTGGAAAATAAAAAAGATGTTGGATGCATATTTAGTAATAGGATGGTTGTAACATTAAAACGATGTAATGATTTGCCAGGAACTGTTAGAGTACCCAGAACCTTACAAAATAATTTTTGCTATCACTCGTTTCTTGTTTAAAATATTGGTAAAAATTTCGCTCGCTTTCTAAAGGGAATTCTTTTATAAGCAAGCGCAATTTCTTTAATTTTTGTAAAAAAATTGAAATTAAAACTACTAGACGTGTTAGTACCTTGACATCGTCATTTTTTATATCTTTTCCATCTGCGTTGTTGTATTATAGTATCGGTTTCTTAAGAAAAGAGCTTAGAAGAATATTTAGTTCAGTAGATAAAAACGAAATTGGAGATGATAATACCATGACGAGTTAAGAAACTTGTATAAGGCAAAGGTTCAGGGAACCATTATGATTCCCTGAACCTGATTCCCTATAATTCCCTATGAAATATATTGCTTACTACGAGTTATTCAAATCGTAGTAGTGGTAGAAATAAGTTTAAAATAATTAAATTAGTTCGAAAATGATGCAGCAGACATAAATGTGAGAAAATATGGAAGAAGGTAATAAAGAATAAATACAAGTGAAAGCAGACAAAAATCGAATGTGGTTTATACAGCCAAAGATGGGCTTGCCTAATGGGGTGCTTTAGGAAACCACTCGAAACACCTAAACAATCTGGGCATATCATTGACATCATGCAAATTGGCACTGAGTTCTTCTTGTGCCGAACTATTTGGCAAAGGATGGGAAGCGATATGCAGGCATTTGTTTGCAATTTGACCACGCACCCATAAAAAAAAAATCAAACTATCTTATCGAGATGTCCCGTTGAGATATCTGACAGCAATTAGTGTTGCTAAGGTCCAAAATAAAAATAGTGACCCTCGTATAGAGATATAACCATATACCTATATAGAGTGATGTCCAACCATAAAATTGGTATTTGTTTTTTTATATACGTATTTATTTACGAACGTTTAAAACTCAAAATATTAGTAGATTTTTATGGCATTAGAAATATGTATATGTTAAAATAAATAGCAAAGGCAGTGTGTTGAAAACATTAGTGATATTAGTGACTGCACGTTTTGTAGGTACAGAGTCTTTTGATACCTTTTATTTTGTGAGATTGAAAGTTGACACCCCCACCAATATGTTTTCTTTTATTTATCGGTCAAAGCAATCATCTTCTAAGGTGGACAACTTTACTTAGTTGTTCATTACAGACGTGATTCGTCCTTGTCGAGTAGCTTCCGCCAGTCAGCCCGATCAGTGGCTTGTTGTTGCCAGTTGGTAGTAACAAGCGCCCCCGACAGTCGGAAATATTACTGATAATAGTAACTGAATGTTAGTTACAGTGTCTTTTAATCTTGAATTTCCTAATATTAAAAATGGATAAATGATTTTTTCCTTTTCCCCTTCTGAGCAATCTTTTAGGCTAAAGCACATTGGTGCGATATGCTTTACATATATATACTTAAAACATGATATATATGTATGTTTAAATTTTAGAATGTTATTTATGTAAATTATATATTGGTTAAGAATTTTTTTTACATTTCATTTTATTCATTATGCTTTTCTTTATTTTTATTTTAACTTCTTCAAATAAATACGAAATGGTCAGCGGAATTATAATCAGCATTAAAAGGCAAAGTAGAGAAAAAAGTGGATGCATGTGAGGGAACAGAATTCGGTAGCAGCAGGAGTAGCTTTGTAAACCAAAGATATTGCAATGACGATGTGACAGGAAACAAAAGTTCAGTAGCGGAAAAAATGGGCGAAAAATGTAGGAAATATATTTAATACGAAAAAGTGGTCTCCAATTCCATTTTTTTCAAACAATTTTTTTCTGTCATTACTCCTTTTTTGCAAGTCGCTTGTTTGGTACTGGAATGGATCGTATTACGTACAAGCTGCTACCGGGATGCATTTATGTTTTAGCATCGCGTTTTTCATCGCTATTGCGATGTAAGTATGTGCTTTCATTAAAAAAAAAAGTTCTTTTTATTATTTTTATAAAAATTGGTGAATATATAAAAAACACTAATTTCATAAAAAATGTAAAAACAAAATAAATACTTGCACATATGTAAGTTGAATGAGGCAAATATGCAGTTTGAATGTACATTGTATGTGCGGTAAAAAAAATAATCTTTCTCTGCTATTGTGGGTGGCGGTCGTCGTCTACAAATGACGGTTTCCGTTTTTGAGCATATTAAGCGTAAAGGATAATAATTTTTTCCAGTTAGGAACAAATTAAAAAAAAATTATATGCAAATGCACAATACGAGAAGTATTATTATTACTTATGTTAAATACTTGGAAATAAAAATAATATAAATTACATGCAAGATAAAAGGGATATAATTTAGTGCGCTGTTTTACAATATTTATTATAATTATGAACTGAAAGAACATTGAATTTGATAGAAAGGATAAATTACCGACAAAGAACAAGTAATTAATGTTTTAAGAACTAGAAAGCCTTACCAATATTCTATTAAATCAAAATATATATTAAATATTGATGTTGCTCAGTCGAAGGCTAATTTATTCAGAAGTAAATTTTGTTAACGAATAGTAATATTAATAAAAAAACTTTTTCGTGCCGTTAGTTAGCACTTTTTATTACTTACTTTTCATTTTTTGGTGCTCTAAGTTAGGTTAAGTTATACCGGCGATCTAAAGGGCATTTACCTATTGGCCCATTTTGCTACCGTATAACGGAAAAACTCAGGACTAAAAACCATCTGAAGCTCTTGGCCCTTCTTATTGCTCCCTTCTTATTCTTCTTGTTGCGTGCGGTATAATTGAAGGAGATATTTAATCTTCTAGAATGGTTACTTAATCTACAATGACCTGTAAGTAAATCTGCCACAAGAGTGATAACATTATAGGCCATCTCAATGAGTGCGTTGAATTTCGTTTTAATGGTGGTGGCCAAATTGCATACAGATGGCTACCTCTTCTGGTTTGCTTGTTTGCTTTATAATTCCCCGAAATATTCCTCTGACCGGGGATCTAGACAAGAGAAATATTGAGCTGCGTCGACATCTAGTTTAGAGATGTGTAGCATTCAAAATCCGTCCTAGATGTAAATTAGACAAAGTCAAGAACTTTAAAAAAGCTTGATCAAACATATCATCCACTTTCAAACAAACTATGGCTTCCCTAATGGCGATTACTTGTTTGAAAAACACTTTCAAAAAATGCTTCAAGTTAATATTGTTATTAATTTAAATTGAGTACTGATTTTATGAGTGAGTGAAATAAATAGTTTTACTTCATAATTAAAAGGAAAAGCAAAGTGTTCATATTGCTGCTTAGTTTATTTTAATGAGTTTAAAGAAAGAGCGTTCACATTATTATAAATGAATTTATGCATTTAAAAAAGCTTTTATATGTCAAAAAAGCTATTGAAGAGCTTTCTTTTGTTTATGCATCCATTGTAAAATGTTGTTATATCAGAAAATAAAAAAAATATTCATAGAAAGAAAAGTGGTTATATTTCCAAATTTCTTTGAAAATTATTTATGTTATATTTTTATTTTTTAATTGATCAATTATACATATTTCATTAATAACAAAAAATTTTACTAAATAGTTAGTTTTTCTTTAGTATGCCATTATTATTCGCTTACTTTTGGTTTTATATATCAAATTTCATAAACAGGTTTTTTTTGAAAAGTAGTGAATTACAACAACAAAAATTCATTTTAATATTATATTAATTAATAGAATTTTTGGTGCCCATACAGCTGTTTCGAGTATTGCCAAATACCCATCATCAGTAGTCTTGGAAATAATTTTTGTATTTAATTATTCGTAAATAATTTTTT
>NC_051846.1:152659707-152671705 GCF_002237135.1 Teleopsis dalmanni | reverse complement strand
AAGAATGGTGTGGAACGAACAATATTTTTTTTTTAAATTCACATAGTAAGTTAGGTTATGCTAATAAAAGTTCTTATAAAATTTAAGGTTTAAAACTTAACATTATATTTAATTAGTTCATTAATTTTATATTTATTAAAAAATTCGTTCATAAAAAATTTTTGTTTTATATTATGATAAGTTGTAATTGTTTTCTGAAATTATTTTTAAAATTTTTAATCAATTCTCGTTTTCTTTAAATATTTTATAAAATCTAAATTTATTTAAAGTTAAACTAATAAAATATTATTCGTTTGAAATGTGTTTTATAAAATTTCACACTTCACTTTAATTATATTTAAAAAGTTGTGTTTAAAATTTTTTGAAGCACATAGAAAAAAAGTCATTTACTTTTATAAAATAGTAATCTCAAGTTTGGAAATATTTACTAAACGTATAAAAAAAAAATATCGAGATCTATAATTGGAAGTCATTTTTAAATGTTAAGAATACATTGCATTTTATTTTGTTTTTTAATGTCTGTACGATTTTTAAAATTTAATTTTTTTATTCGTTGCAGATAAATTTTATTTGTTTTTATTTATGATCAAAATTTTTAATTAAAATTTTGTATTCTTTATTCTGAATTAAAGTTTTTTTACTTATTATATTTTTTTATTTAATTTTTTACATAAATGTTTATTTAACATATTTTATAAATAAATATATATATATAATATTTATATATGTATATAATAAATAAATGTATATAAAATATATAATTATACATATATAATTTGCAAATATAATTTATATTAAAATAATATTTTATATTAAATATTATAATAATTTAAATATTATCTTAAAGGATTATAATATATAAATAATATTACAAACATATACATTTACGTTTATATAAAAGAAAATTTAGTTGCATATATTAATATGAAAATAATTATAATATAAATAATATTTTAATTTATTTTAAAAATAAAAATAATTATTAAAAATACTAATAAAAATTTATATAAATAAATATGATATTTGCATTTTATAGAAAGAAATGATTACTTAATAAACATACAATATATATACGTGTATATTTATTATTGTTAATAAACATTATAAATAAAAATTATATTAAAATATTAAATGTGTCATAATAATCAACCATTAATTATTAAATAAAAAGTTGATAAAAAAAATTATGTTTGTAAAAATTATATTTGTTTCAATAGAATTTTATTGATAATAAATAATAATAATTTTTCGAAATAATTTCAAAAACTACTATGTATAGTAGTATAATATAACATTTGTTCGTATTTATAAAATTTTGAATTGTGTTTCAATTATATTAAAAAAATATAATTATTTTAAATTAAAAAAAAATCTAAAATAAATTATACAAAAAAATGCAATTCATACAAATTATATTTTATATTAATATAAATAACAAAAACACATTTTATATAGTATACAATTTTATGATATATGAAAATTATATTAATTGTTAAAAAAATGTTAAGTATAAAAAATTCATAAAATTTAATTGTATATTAGTTTTGTAAATATTGTTATCGTACTTAATTGTTTAAAAAATTTTTGTTTTTTGCCGGGTTTAAGGTCAATTTTATTTTATATTTATATTATTTTAAACAATCTAAAAAAAGATAAATAAAAACACTAACTTTATTTTTTGTTTTCAAACAAAAATAATAGTTTATTCAAAACAGATATTTCGTCTATATCGTAAGCCATTTTCTATAATTAAAATTTATTTAAAAGTATAATTTAAATTAATATTGTTAGATTATAAATTTAAATTAAAATGAAATTTATATTAAAATAAAATTTAAATTAAAATAAAATTTAAATTAAAATTAAATTTAAATTAAAATAAAATTTATATTAAAATAAAATATATATTAAAATAAAATTTAAATTTTAAATTAAATTAAAATTTATTTATTTTTGTTTGAAATTAACAAATAAAATTTATGTTCTTATTTACATTTCTTTAATACTATTTAAAGTAAAATAAAACAAAATTGAACTAATGTCCGATACAAACAATTTCTTATATAATATTATTAAATTTAATAAATTATTGACTTATATTTATTATATTACTTGAATTATTTTTTATATATTTCTTCTTCTCCTTCTTTCTTGTTTAACCAAGTAATTTGTGAATAAATTTAGTAAATTTGTTCAATTTAGTAACAGTTTAAGCTCGCGTAAAAAACACATTCTATTTAAACAAAATAATTATTTTGAAGTTCTGTGTTTTTTAATTTAACATTAACAATTAAACGCAGCAGTTAAGCCGTTGCGTAGTTCATTTAACACCATTGAACTGATAACCATCTTTTCACAGTTCACCACTAATATCAGCTCCTGACCTTCTGAAGAACTCCAATCCAATGTAATCAAAACTAAACTCTTTGATGACAAAGTTTGTCCCGCAAAATACATCAAATCCGCATTAGCATCCTTGGCTGGTATATGGGCCACATTAATTGTCGTGTAAATGTTTTGTTTTAAGGAAGAAATATCTATTTTATCTTTGCTTAAGGATAATTTGCTCTGATTCTCATTCATGCCACGTAATTTAGTACGTTCTTCTTTGAAATATGTTTCGGTTATTTGTACCGAACGAACCAGTTCACCAATTGGTGGTTGAATGGTAACACGTGACTGTCCAACACTTGATTTTATCACCAATTCTATTGCACGCGTCGAGTCATTAAAATCGACACCAAGTATGCTGACTGCTGTTTGTTGCGGAGATAAGCATTGTATCGGTGCAAAGTTATTTACATCCATACCCCCACACAATACTTTATCCGCTAACTCTATATCATTTATATTATCCGAACTTTGATTAACGAATTGCAATTCAATTGAAACCATTGTTGAAGCATATAAATGTGGTGAACGCGTGAAACGGTAGCTTACCTGTAAACCATTGCCAGATAATTTCTTAAGTAGTTCTTTGTGGTTGAAATCAATAAAAGATGGTCCAACAAGCTCAATATGATTAACAGCATATTGTGACAACGACTCCAACGTTGAACCTAACATTGGAGCACCTTAAAATAAACACCATAAATATTTATATCAAATTTAGAGCATAATTTTTACTAACTTGGTGTTAGAAAACCGCCAAGAGATGGTGTCATTACTGGACCAATTGGTGGCACATCATCTAAATCCAATAATAGATCCAAATTATTTTTAGTATTAGATTTATTTGTTGTGTCGTTTCTCTCTTCTTTAGAACCAGCTGTAGTTTCCTTTGCTTTTTCCTGTGCACGTTCAAATTTACGTTTCTTTTCATTTTCACTTTCCGAATCCGTTTCGCCTTCGCTTACATTATTATTTGCAGATACCTCACTATCGGAATTTGACGACGAGTAAGATGACGACTGACTGTCAGAGGTGCCACCTTCATCTACGTTATTAACAATATTTACCAAAGTAACTGTTGATAACTGCGTTTGTTTATTGTTAAGCTCTTCTGTTTTATTTTCCTTTGATTTAGTTTCGTTCGCATGTTCTGATTCAGAAGATGAGTCTGAATCACTACTGGATTCTGAGCTTGAGGAAGAATCATCACTAGAGTACTCAGATGATTTTTCCGATTCAGAAAAGAAGTTTTTATCAGTTTTCGTCGAAACATTTTTAGTGGAATTAGAGTTTCCTTGAGTAGTTTTTGTGTTTTCCGTGTTGTTAACTGCGTCTTGCATAAAACCATCAATATTACGCACAGACGTATCTGGTGCAGTTGTTGGAAAAGCAGGTAAATCCTTGTATCCAGTAGCACGCATGTTTAAGTAATGTGACAATGAACCCAACTGGAAGTGATGACGGTCACGATATTTGCTCTCTAAAGCAGGAGCAGGCTTCGCTGTTAAAAATACTTTTCGCGCATTTTGCGAAAGTATGGTACTATTACCAGTGGTTGGAAATATAAATTGACGTAAGAAGCGTGCACGATCTCTAACATCATAGTTAGAATCGTAGCGTGCTAAAGTGAAGACGTACTGGCATAACAATGAAGTTTGCTGAGGATTTGTTAGGTAAAGTTTTACACCCAGATTAAGCACTTGCAGTTTCACCACATTTTCCTATTAATAAAAAGAAACAAAGTTAACTTTATTCTAATTTTTATATTTGAAACTTACTTCATCTACGAATGTCTTGGCCATTTTGCGCAGTACATCAGGTGCAATTTTGGGCACCCTTTCATTGTATTCGCCAATTAACCAGATTATAGAAGCTCTAGCTGCAGGTACAGTGATAAAATCAAGCAATTTAGCCATTTGAATAATTATTTCAAAATGTTGTGCTGCTTTCGTTTGAAGCAACTTTTTTATAACCACAACACTTTCAGCAACGACGTGTTCTACATTTAATACAAAAATAATTAATAATTTTAATTTTTTGTAAACTAATTATAAATTTAAATCTCACCATCACGATTTGAGAGCAATTGCACAAGTCCGGTTAAGCATGTTTCTGTTATTTCCTTTATGGAGCCGGCACATCGACCAATCGCTTGTATTGTTGCTGCAACAAAAGAACGATCACTGCTGGAAATGTAAGTTTGAAACTCACGTAAAATTAAAGAAATGCTAGTGGCTGAAGCCAAATTCGTAAGAATTTCCAATTTCAAAAGTTTTATATGTGTCGGATCACTAGTGCGTACAAAGAAGGATTTTATATGTGGTTCAAAAATGGATTTACGCTTGGTTGACATGGAAGCGATGCAGGTTAGTACCACACTTTGCACTTCTTTATGCGAACGTAACAAACGTATTAGCGCCTTCGCAATGAGCTGTACTTCATTACGAGGCGCTACGTGATGATACAACTGCGCCACTGCCATAACAACTGAAGCGTTACGTGATTGTAGCAGTGGTTTTGTTTGACGCAACAGCAAGCGATGATCTAAGTCTACATGATATGAAACGTTGGAAGATGAACTACGACTTTTAGCTTTTAAATTGTTCTTATTTTTTTTATCGGAATCCGATTCATCCGAAGAGATTTCATCATAAAAGTTTTCGGCATCATTAGAGTTTGATTTATAATTCTCATCATCGGATGGTTCGTCTGCATTTGGATTGACGAATTGTGTGCGTGCATAACGTGTTAGCATATTTATAATGATGACTTGGCCCCACTCATCAACATCCACCAGTAAGTTACATAATTTGCGATAATTTTTATGTATCAAATCAACTCGTTCCGGGCACACCTAAATGGAAGAGCATAGCCAAATAATTACTCTTCTTTTTTCCAATAATTTATAATAAATAATTACCTCATCAAAAGCCATAACAGCAGAACCAACAACCAGTGTCGTACGATCAGAAAGCAGTTTTTCTATAACGGTTACCAGCTCATCTTTCTGTTCAGGATCTAATGAATATAGTTTTGGTATGGCATGTGCAGCTGTTTTACGCACATATGGACTCATGTCAGATGCGCTATCACGTATGGCCAGCATTACAATAGGCACAATCATATTCACTCGTATGGAGGATAAAACACGCAGTGCAGACGCACGTATAAGTTGATTTGGATCTTTAAGTGCACGCTGAAATGTTGAAATCGATAGCAATGCCAAATCTTGCTGTTCCTCAGCGTAACGCACCAAATATACGTAAACAAGTTTTTTAACTTCGATATTTTTGGACACTACATTCTTTACAACAGCTGGAAAGAGTTCACTTGCATCACGTCCGCGTGCAACCATGCCTATAATACGTTTCATAGCTTCTAGTTTCAAGCCATCTTTATTACTGTCCAACATCTGTTTCAGATCGTCATGCTTCCGACCATCTGTTTGAAAGAAGGCACCACTCGCTGGATCTGCGCCGAACTCAACGTCAAGTCCCATCTGCGGACGATCTCCATATGAGAATGCATTGCTAACTGCCGATTGCTGTTGCATGTTGAGAGTTTTACTAGCAAGAAGTTTTATGGGGGTACTGGATGATAGCATAGAGCAGTATTTATGCTCAAGTGTATGTATCAAGAAAAATTATTTATGCAGATTTTGACGTCTGATATGAAGTTATCAATCTAAGTCAGATTTTCGCTCTGTCAATTATAACACAATTATTTATGTTATAAAAAATACTAAATTAAAAGTATTTTAGTATTCTTACATTAATATTTATATAGAAAAATATTCTTTGTGCAACTTTTTGTTAGCTTTCACCTGATTTTTTTTTTCTACTTCACATATTGCAGTTCCTGATGACGTTTTGACTTATTCTTCTTCGTGTTCAGTGCAACAACGAGTAGTTCACAATAGACTTTTGTTTGATATATATCGATAATTCATAAATGTATTAATAAACAATTATTTATTTTATTTCTATTTTTTGTTTATTATTTATTGTTTTATCATACTGTATAATAATATCTTTATGTTGAAAAGAAACGTTCACCATATGAATGTACATTTGAAATTGAAATTTACCGTAGAAACAGTATTCCATTAAAAATGGATTAAAATAAATTATATATCAAATAATTTCGATAAATTCATGTCCAGCCTTTTTATTGTCTGTAGTGATTTTATAATATTCATATTGTCTCATTTAGGCACTTGTTCATTTATATTAATGAGTGAACATTCACATTATAATGAGCTCAATTATGCAGCTTATAACTTTTATAAATTTCACTTAATAGTATTATCACACAAATAAATTATATACATACTTGATATGTTGTCATTTATATACATTTCATATATCAATTACATGTGCAATTAATAAAAACAAAGATTTCGTTAAATACCTACTTTCTCATTGCCTTTGTTTACAGCTTAGCTGTTGTTTGTTTACATTTTACATAGAAAACATAAAAGATTTGGTAAATTTTTCAACTTTTGGTAATTTCACGTGTGGAAAATGTATTTATAAGGGTCACATTCGACATTTTTAGCTTTAAATGAGCTGATTTATTTATAATGAGCTCATTTGTATTAATGCTCTTTATATGGTAAATCATCCTCATTAGTTCAATTTATCTAAACAGCCTAACTGAGACAGTTTGAATGTGCTATTATTATATACGCAATAATAGTTCCGTTTCAAAAACTTATTTTCTATATCTAGTATTTGGTTACCAGAACACGATATACAGTTAATTTTATAAGGAAGACAATAATGCAACAATAAAATACATTATAAAGCCGGTTTAAATTATTTTGTAATTCATAACTTAATTCATAATTGGTATGTAATTCATAGTTGGTAAGGGTCTTTTTAATGAAATGGACTCTACTGAAATTATATACTGAACAAACCTGAGTAATAATGATTTTCGTGGGTCGGTATAATTGGAATTGATTTTAGGTATAGGAATATGAAATAGCAAAATTGAAGTGAAAAATACTTGAATTAATAATAAATAATACAGCAGTAATTTGTTTTTGGTGAAAACTTGATATTACTTGCCATCAGCTGCAAAAAGTAAACAAAATTTGATGACATGCAAAAATTTATTTAATTTCAAATATCTTTTGTCACAACCGGTTAAATATATATAAACAAAACTTTATAAATATACCGTACCTTATTGATAGAATTGGTTTAGTTAATCAGAATAAACATTAAGGAGAAATTGCAAATGAAAAACAATAAATGAAATTATTCAGACATAAACTACTGCTCATTTGATATAAAATTTTGATATTTTGAAACAAAACTTTATAAATATTTCCTTTTTTAGAAATTTGTCCTGAAAGCAACTGCTGTTGACCGGATTTTTAAAAAAAGAAAAAATAGCAATTTCATTAAAAACAATATATTATAAATTCCATTAAATATACATAAATTATATACATTAACATACATAGATACTATAAAAAAACTAAACTTAAAACTGATTAAGATATATATTTACATGTTTTGTATATTATATTTAAGGTTTAATTCGTACTTCTTTAACTCAAACTCTTTAAGTTTGACTTCCAATTGATGCCTAAGAGTCATTTCGTGTTTTTTTATATCTAATTCCTTGTGAGCTTGCAATTCCATTTCTTTCAAACGGATTGCATGTGCCCGATCCAGTTCCGCATTTTGCGCTTGGAACTGCAGTTTTTTTTCTTCCATATCGTTCCGTAATTGATGAAATGTAATTTTTGAAGAGCATACACCACTTTCTGGCGATGCAGACCTACGGCTTATTGTATTTGATCTTGATAGCTGAGAATTTACTTGAGTGTCTCCATAAGTGTTTTCATCGTCACCAATTATACTCAGAACACCGGCTTCGGATAGCAGGGTTGGTGAATGTTTAGGATCGTGGAATGATGGCTCAGATTTAATTACAGCAACGTTTGTATTTATTGCGCCGCCATAAATCTTATGAAGAAGATCAAATCTAGGGCAAATTGTTGAGATATAATCTAGAAGTTTAATAACAATCATAACAATTATAATTTAGCTTTGCATTAATCTTCACACCTGTTACTTGTGTTTCAAATTCAGTGGCTAAAAGGTTAGCACCCGTCGTTTTTTTCCACTCTATAGCAGAAATATAACCAGATTTCAAGTGGCGCATTTTGTTCTTTAATACAAGAAAATTTAGCCCATCAAAAGTTTTGCTGTGGCTCATAATTTTTAAATAAAAAGTCTGAGCGGTCGGTTTCTGTCACATACATAATACGAAAATCAAATTATTGTCAATGCAATTAGAAAAATTCTACACACGCTTACTTCGAAGCCCTTCGGTGCATCCCCAATTGCATCTACTATTAGGTTTAGCAACTCCAACACCTGCGCATCTCCCCACTTATATGCTTCACTCACTCGCATACGTTTTGATTTGAAATATTGTTTGCGCTAAAATATTTCTAATAAAAATTTTTGTTATATTTAAAATTACTTTTAATACTCACTCCTCTTTCCATTTTCAAGAAATGAAAGGTATTAGTCTATACACCCAACAAAATTTAACTTCGAACCCGTGATTATGATAAAATATGCATTCACACGGCATATTTGCCAATTACAAATAGCACTTAAATGTAAATGCTGAAAGTTAAGCCAAGAATGAAGTTTTGATATGAAATTTCGTAGAAACAAATTTCAAAGTGCTGCCATATCACAAAAAAGAATTACGAAAAACAAGTGTAAGTAACTACACAGTAATGAAAATTTTATAAGATCTCAGCTACATAGGTTAGAAAATAAAACTTTTATTTATAACACTAAAACTAAATAATTTTAGTTTAACATGATTTATCTGTGCTGTTTAAATAGTATGACATATTTTGTTTTAAATCGGACTATAGGTGTTGTTATATACTTTATTGATTAAAAATATTATATACCTTACAATTTAATACGGCATTTACTCTGGCCGAAAATGACTCATTTTGGTCAAAAATCGAAAATGAGAAACCAATGGCTCATTCTTGCATATAAAATTTTAAGAGCGAATGAGCCATTCCATCATATTCTGTATGAATGCGTCCCAACGACATTCGTATGCGTACCCTCTTTTTGACATATTTACAAAAAAAGGTAAATAAATGTTTGGTGGTTGCATTTTCTTGAAAACGATGCACCTTTTTTTAGAACTTCTACTTCCCAAAAAGTAATTAATCGAAGTTAAAAATATTGTTACGTTTACTCCAACGCTTCGTTCGATAACACTGGATCCTGATAAGTGAATAATATTAAACTTGTATTAATTATAACCGTTATTTATATTCTGAAAAACACACAACTTTATTGCTTAAAATAATCAACTTCCGTATTCTCCTAAAATTAACCAACTATTAAAAACTTATTTACTAACTAACTGACATAATTCAAAATTATCTCAGTTAACTTAAATCGAATTGTATCTTCGCAACATTGCCCTCCACCTAAACTTGTTCGTCCCGAACAAGTGTCACTATATCTTCATCACAACGCGCCAACCGTTCCAAATGAACTACTTTCATCTTATTCTCATTATTTGTTATGTCCGAAACGAACAAGACATCTCTGACATCAGCATTAAATTCACTACCCGTAGCCAATACGTCATCTGTGGTATCCTCATGAAACAAGACATTTACATCAATTGTCACGTTCTTATCATCTGTGAGGTTGGCATCAACGTTTAACGGTATATCTTTATAAGACAACTTATTCGCGACCAACAAGTCCTCTGCGGTCTCCGCATCATATTTGATTTCCTGATTAATCCTGAACGGATGCACCAAAGTTCGTGCAAGTACGATATTATCGACTCCGACATTTTCCATGGCTTCTACAATCCAGCATCTGCTCGTCCTTTTATTCGCGTCTAGTGTTCCCCATACAATCGCTTCTGAATTTGCCGGTATTCGTCGTCGTCGATTCAATCGAACCTGTCTCATCCTATCGCAATGCTCACTGCCAGTATTCAATGGACATTCCATTACCGCGCTCCGTAGGATACATTGTCCTAAGTCCAACGTAATTCCATGGGCAATCATAAAATCTACTTCAAATGGAATATCCTCAACATATATAACATATGGGGATTCTTGGTCGTCCAAGCAGATGTTAATTTCAACTGATTCAGCTATACCAAAGCCGATTAACACAAAATCATAACTATATAAACAGAAATAGCCTTTCCTCCTTTTCTTTCTTCTCTTTTTTCTGTTACTTTTTTCCCTATTCATTATTTGAATCAGTCTTCTTCTCCCTCTTATCTTATTTCTTGTTTTCTCTTTTATCCTTCTTTCTTTTCTTCTCTTTCCTCTATTTCTTTTTACCTCCTTTCTTGTCTTCTTTTTTGTCTTTCTTCCTGCCTTCATTTCTGTCTTTTCTTTTGCCTTCCTTCTTGTCTTTCTTCCTGCCACTCCAGTTTCCATTTTCCGTACTTTTGCTGTAAAGCAACACATTATACCGGCAGCCTCGTACGTTAACGCACTGCCAACTGTTTCAGCGTAAGTTAGCTTTGGAAACATTACCACCTGCCGTCTGGTTTCTGGATCACGTATGCCATCAATAAAAACATCAATTTTATTTTTTTTAATGAAGTCACTAGAACTGCCAATATACGCTAAATTGCATAAACGTTCGATATCCGCGGAATATTCCTGAAGACTCTCGCCAAGCCGTTGTACTCTTGCCTTCAGTTCTACTCTGCGTAGCGGTGACATAAAATCGCTGCCATACCGACGCTTTAATAAGCCAATTAACTCATAGTAATTCCTACGTGCCTTATCAGGAATCTGTTTTAGCACCTCTGCCGCGCTGCCCTTTAATGCCACAATCAGCGCTGCCGTTTTCTCATCTTCACCCCAACGATTTGCAACAGCAGTAGTCTCGAACTGTAACTGGAAAACTTCAAACATCGCGGTTCCACCAAACACCGGTGGTTTTAATTTTACTTCCCCAGTCCGGCGAACACTCGCTAACGAATGACGATTCGACGACAAATCATCCAATCGATTTTCTAACTGGTACACCTCATTAAAGACTTGAATATTCTGGTTTGTTTCATCAACCCTTTTCGACAACTTTTCTTGCGCCTCTGCTGTTATCCCGACAAGTTGCCACAACTCTTGTTTTAAATCTTTGAATTCACAGAAAATCTGCTCTGCGTTTTTCTTAAGCTCAGTGGAAGTCTGCTCTGCATGTTCCTTCATCTGCTGCATCATCTTCATCATAAGCTCCATCATTTCACTATTACCCACCTGTTTAACTTCTCCCGCTACAATTATCTCTTCAGGGAATTCTTCCACTTCCGCATTTATACCGCTCGCCTCTAAAGCCTCACGCAGCCTTACTTGCAACTCCGTCTTAACACCACCTGTGCTAAGCCCCAGCTTCTCCAGTTGCCGCTTTAATTGCACTACGGTTAACTGTCCAAGCTTAACCATTTTATTTATCAGGATCCCACTTCTGACACCAATGTTACGTTTATTCTAACGCTTCGTTCGATAACACTGGATCCTGATAAGTGAATAATGTTAAACTTGTATTAATTATAACCGTTATTT
>NC_051846.1:152648585-152659607 GCF_002237135.1 Teleopsis dalmanni | reverse complement strand
TATATGGTAGTCATTTTTAAACTCTTAAAAATCGTTCATTCAAACAGCTTAAGTTATATATGTACTAAATTTTGGTATATAGCTACTACTTGGGGGCTACATTATGGAATAATGTAAAATGTATAACAGAGTGAATTCAAGTTAACCTCGAGCGTATTATCACTCTAAAGTACATAATTATTATTCATTATAGAATAATTTTTCTTCTTCTTATTTAGCACTACAGTCCAGTGTGAACCTTGGCGTCCCCATAGAATAATTGAACCTGTATATTGAAAAAATTCGAAAACATATCTGTTAACACAAACTGATAAGAAGAGGATGGTAAGAAGATGAAGATGTCAGTTCAATCGAACGATGTATTTGATAACTTTTAGATGATGAAAACATTTCAAGATCACTTAAATAGCAAAGACTCCACGGAATCAGGTATATCATTAAAAGTAACGTTCCATGAACTAGAGTAAGACTAAGACGGCGTAAAGATATAAAATCATATTTTGAGATAATGGACATTTAAAACTGGAGTAGCATTAAAGACAGTGAATAAAAGACCCGTATAAAGACAAATTGCAATACTGGTCACAACCCCCGGTGAACTGTAGATGTCAAGTAATGGTGATGAGAAATTAAAACTTGAAATAATTAGCCACAAATATTGTATATGTACAGTCCTACTGTACAGTGGGGGTGTGTTTTAAATATTAACTCTTCAATTGATACTTAGAATTAGTTCACTATCGGTTGCAAACTACACTTTTTTTGCTAACGTAGTGCAATGGGCCATTATTGAAACTCAAACAAGCATTGGTGTATAAGACCGGCACTTCAACATAACCTAACACAATGTAAAAGTCGAAATTTGCATTAATATCGAAAGGATATATTGAGCCAAAGGCTTACGTTTGATTTTGTAAAAAATTAAATATCTTTTACAAAGGCTTATTTAGAGTTTATTAGCTATTAACGTATTATTAAGTGATGTGAAATAGTCTATTATATTGGTTGCATTGATTTCTAGAAAACAAAAGTATTAAGGCGCATTCAGTCGATACGGTCCGTAAGAACGAAATTGAAAATTTAAAACAATTCTTCCTAGGCTTTACCAATGCTGCTGCTTCAGTCACAATAAGAAGTCATTAGTTCTACACAAACCTACGATTTTGGACTTAATTGATTTTAGTTGACTTCAACATTAACCCTACACGGAAGAAGATTATAAGAACTTGAACGGACACATCGTTGAAGGTAGAGACGGTGTGTGAGACAATCAACAAAATCCAAATGATCTAAATTTATATTTTTGATTATTGATATATTATTAACATATATTATGAATTTAAAAATAATTAAAATTTTTGACTAAACAACACAACCACAGGGGCTTAAAATAAACATTTAGAATTGTAAACATTTCAGCGTGGGTTCCATTTTAACACAACTGAAATGAATGCTTATCTAGAAATAGACTTCTTTTTTCACTAATATTGGCAGTATCGTACTTGTCTGAAGAGTAGTTTTTAAGAACAATTTTTGTGTGGAATTATATTATGGAAGCACTTAAATGAATCTATCTTTCAAAGACAAATTGCTACAAATGCCATTCACTTAAGCGACGTATCTTTCAGTCGGTACGTATCGTAAGAACGTGAGCGAACTTACACCAAAGCGAAATAAACAACCAACCAAACCTGTGTATTTGATAGGAACGAAATAAACAAAAGCGGCGAACTTGAGCGAACTTAAGAATTTTGATCAGTTGTTCGCGAAATATTGTTTATGGTGGGTGTTTTGCAATATTGTTGTTATTACAACTTTTGTGTTATTAACAAAAGTAAAAAAACTAATAAAAAATTAATTTTAAACATTTTACTATCCTTTTCTTTTTTTTATAGATAATTTAAGTTACTCATAGTGAAAAAATGGATGAGGAAAAATTTATATCTCTGGTTGAAAACAATCCAATATTGTATGACAAAAATCATAATGATTTTAAAGACAACGAAAAAAAGAATATGATTTGGAAGCAAATAGCTGATGAACTGGAAGTTAATGGTCAGTATCATGCGACATAAAAAAATAATTGAAACAATTTTATATATATTTGATTTTTAATACAGAGAATGCAGTAAAGAAGCGGTGGAAAAGTCTAAGAGAACGCTTCGGTAAAGAATCACGAGAGCGTGCGTCTGGGAGTAGTACATCGATAGAATGGCATCTCTACGAACAGTTGATGTTTTTGAGGAAACATATACTCCGACGCGGGTAAGTAAAGAATATTTAGTTAATGTTTCTTTAAAATGAAAAATGTTTTAAGATAAAAATATTTTGATGGGTCTAGGCTTACTTTAATTGTAAATAATATAATAATAATATAATAATTTTTATTTCATTTTATATCATTTAACTATAGTCCTTTTTTCTGTATATAATTCTTTCAATAAATGCTTTTCTTTACATCATGCAACAAAGTCCAGGCAGTTTAATGCTTTCGAATGCGACACCAACATTACCACCAATGGTATTTCAACTTTCTACATTGGTGCCTAAATCCGAAGCAATATCACCTACCGAAGCAATATTATCCGCCGAAGCAACAACACCCCCCGAAGCAATATCACCGGACGAAGTAATATCAGCTGACGAAGCAATATCACCCACCGAAACAATATCATCCGACGACGTGTCCCCAACTCCAAAATTCTCTTTTCCCCGACAACCAACCAAAAAAAAAAGAAAGATTGGTGCGCATGATGAAATTGACAGTGCCATTTTGAAAGCAACAGCAAGTTTCGACAGTTTTGTTAAGAGCAGGTCACAAGAACGACAATACAATGAAACAATTCGAGGCTTTGGTCAAATGGCAATGTCAATTTTATCAAAATTTAACGATAAAAAGCAAGTCAGAGTCATAAAGCAATGCACTGACATACTCATGGATGCGCAAATGGAAGAATAATAGAAATTATAATTTAAAATTAATACAAAACATAATTAGAGTAAGACTAGACTTATTATTTATTTCGTAAGTGGTTTTTTAATATTATAATATATAGTTAGTATTAGTACTTAAATTGATTACATTATAACATATTTTTACTTAGAGATTAATTGCTTTGTAAGGTTTTCTTTAATATTACTTAAAATAAAAAAATTAAATTAATTGTATTTGCTTTCAACTAATATGATCTTGAAAAGAAATTGCACCTTCTTTAACAAAATAATTAGCCAGGTATGTTCTCAAATTATATGCAGTGTCTGGCCCACGACGTACAAAAGACGTTACGGAGGGCAATGGTCCTCCAGCAGGTATTAATTCGTTATACCATTCTCCTCTAACTACAGAATTATCTTCCATTTCAATGTCTGTAAAATTTTGGGGACAATACCATCGCTGTGTATCATTCAGCATAACGAAATTGTGAAGCACCAAGCATGCTAATACAATTTTTTCTACATTTTCTGGATTAAATTCCATTGACGTTCTCATCACTCTCCAACGTGCTGTTAAAATGCCAAAAGCATTTTCAATCACCCGACGCGTCCGAGATAATCTGTAATTAAACACTTTTTGTGTTCTATTTGTGTCATCACCATCACCTGGAAATGGTTTCATTAGATTATTCTTTAGTGGAAAAGCGCAATCGGCGATGAAGTAATGAGGGAATGGTTGCGAAGTTAATGGTAAAGGAATACTGCGCGGCAACGTTAGTTTATCTTCTGCCAAATTTTTACCAAAACTTGTTACTCGAAATATTCCTACAATTTAACAATCATTATTATATTTGTTTAGATATTTTTAAGGAAGCGAAATGTAACTACCTCTATCGCTCTGACTTTCACTCTCATATGCTCCCACGCTTGCCGTTGTGAAACAGTACATAGCATCGCAAGCTGCTAATAATACGATGCTATTAAATTGAGAATCTGATCTCTGAGGACTTTTAATAGCAACATGCTTGCCGTCAATTGCACCAACACAATTTGGCATGTTCCATATTTGCCAAAAATCTGTTGCAATATGGCGATATTGCTCGTCTGTAGGTTTTCTTAAATACCTTGGTGATAATGTTTGCCAAATCACATCACACATTTCCAACACGATATTTCTAACTGTGGTTTTTCCCAATTTATAGCTCAATGCTAAACTCTGTATAGGGTCGCCATGTGCCAAATGCCTTTAAAAAATGTTTGGTGTTATTTTTACAAAAATTACTAATAAAACAGTACTTGACACTTACGAAAGAGTAAGTGATAAACGTTCATCAGCGTTTATCTGCTGTCCAGGTTTTGTCACAGAAGGAGCTATTTGCTTTAATAATAAAGCATATATTTGTTTAGACATCCTCGTATGACGAAAAAATTGTGCATCATCTTTTGCTTTCATGGGTAAAAACGTTTTCCGATAATATCCATTTATTGCGTGATCCACATTGATGGAACGAACTCGCCGCTTTCTACGGAGCATTCGTTTTCGTATCCTATACATATGCAATATGTTCAAAAACATCTTGCCAATTTGCACAGTAATTTGGTCTCTATCATTCATGTTTCACAATATTTTTCTAAAAATATTTTTAATTATTTCACTAAATATGATTGTTTTTAATTTTCATTACAATAGCTTCACTATTATTTCACGTACACCACTTATTCAGATGTAAACAAAATCAGCTGTTTACATACCGCGCATTGCATTTTAGAGTAGAGCGAGATTTTCGTTTCGTTTCTTTCTCTACTTAAGTTCGCTCAAGTTCTTACGTTACGTACCAACTATTAACAAAGACAGCTAGAACCATTGCTGTTTAGAATGGTTTTTGTTAGCATTTATAATTAATTAATTTCTTAATATTATTGTAAGACCGTCTGCGAGTTCAAGTAAATTGAGGTAAAGTAAATTGAAATTTGAAATAGGGATTTTTTGCACTGCACTTATATAAATATGTATTTATTTATTTATTGCAGTTATTATTTTTGGTTAAAAGTTTTTAAATTTATTTATTTATTTATTAAACATCTTATAAAATTTTCACAATAGTAACACCTAATTTACCCTACACAAATTCTGGTAAATACCAACATTTGCTCCCATACCGATATAATATACTATTTTCCTCAATTTACCATCAAATTAGTCGCACTCGCACTCAGCCTAAATAGTAGATGCGAAATATGCGAATAAGATGTTTTGTTTCTGTAAAAAAAAAGAGTTGTGTTAGTTCATCACGATATCTAAGGGATTCATTTGGGCCATTATATTGTCAAATATTATTTAAAATAGAGTAATTACTTTAAAAATTTTATATATACTATATAATTTATTGTTTTATTGTTTTTGTTTCATAAACATACAATAATATTTGCGTTGAAACTGAAATTCTAAAATACTTTTAAAATCGGAAGTATATAGTCTTTTTTGGTGTTCCTTGTGCCCCAAGTCTTAAGTATTTTTTATTATAATTTTCTAAGGAAGGATTTAAAGTAAGGAATCATATTTATATTGACAATGTTTATAAAAATCAATTTGTAAATATTTTATTTAAAATTTATAAAATGTGAGTAAGGTTATTTTGAAAAATCTTCATCCATTTCGTATTTAAATTATTAATGATAATAGGTAATATATAATAGGATTATCATAATTATATATTACAATTATTTGGTTGAAAAACAAATGGGTTTACTTGAGCAATTTAATTCTACAAATGACTTACTTAAATTTAACAATTAAAAATATTTTATTATTAACAAAATAATAATCTTATTAATTATTACTTAAAATTGTTTTTTTTTTCAGTGAATTAAATCAAATATTGCCACAAATAGTAATCGATTTCTGATAAACAGGCAATAATTGCAGATTAGATTATGCCTCGAATATTGCAAAATGATAAGAATTTTGCTTACATTGTTTCATAACAAAAGAAAAATAGTTTAACAAATTATTTTGATGAAAATAGAAATTAAAAGTGAATAAAATTAAAAATATAAGTTTAGTTTAAAAATAAAGAAATATATAGCCTTTTAGTCATAAATTGTTGAAAGCCTATAATGTGAATCATCTTTTAGTGTTATATATGAATGTTTATGGTACTTATCTACAGTTAAACTACTAATATCTGCAATATATTTGTGAACATTAACGTTGTTTAACTAACGCTGTAAATAAGAGTTTTAGTAAAGTTCTGTCATATATTAACTAGCTATTGCGAAAAAAAAAATGAATAATATTAGCTCTGTTTCACAAGCCACTCGTAGTAACTTTGAGTACACATAAGTGCGTTCTACTAGCAAATTTTCGAGTAAATGAGAGCATCTGAGAGAGTATAACGTCCCTGTCGAAATTTGAAAATGCTGCACAGACTTTACTCGTACATTTTATTTCATGTAAAATTTGCGCTGATGTGTGAATCAGTTGTTTTGGTTTGAATTTAAATTTTAGTATTGTTTATTTGCGCACCACTGGTGTTCTCACCAGATTTTACACAAAGCTGTTCCATGAAAATCTGTGTAAAGAGCGCAAATTGACACTTTATTTGTGTTACGCTCTTAGTTTGCACTTTACTTGAGTTTTATTAGGAATAGCTCGTGGAACAGGCCTAATTTATGGTTTATAGTTCGGTGAATTTGTATTTGTGTTACATTCAATATCTAAAAACTAATGACTTTAATTGAGAACAGCAGAAAAGTGTAGCTGTTTTTTTATAAACTTTTTAAACTATATTAGTTTATAGTATATTAAACAATAATTTGTTGATTTTGTGGAGTATACAGTTTTCAACTACAAAACTGTTAAAAAATATTATTATTGAATCCAGCTAATGATTCAGTATATCTTTTATATTCAACTTCTTTAAGATTAGCCGTTTCATTTAAATTAATATAATTGGTTAACTTTTTAAAAAAACTTTTTGAACTCCAACTGCGCGCAATTAGTTATCGATAACTGAGTGTCGGCTTGTCATCTCTGGTGGAGTATGACATCAGTTGGACCATTGTGAATTAATTTGACAACTCACTTGTGTAGTGTAAACGAAACCTGTGAAAATATTTTGATATATGATTTCATGTTTTTAATTTTAATTTATATTTTAAACATTTAAATATTAATATAAGTGCAATTTTAATATATTATTAATTTTTTATGTATATGTATTAAACTGTAATGAAAATAAATTGTAATAAATAGAAAGTGCAATGTATTGATAAGAAGTGAAAGAAGTTTTTCTAATCGCGATATAGAATTGATTGCGTGGATGGAAGAGACATAAAAAGCAATCAATCGTAAATTAGTAATCAACAGCGTAAATACAAGAAGCGATGAGTAATAAGAGTAATGGAGACGCAACGGTTAGCGGAGCTAATCGTCGTACTCAAGTAGATTGGAATCGTTTTGGACTTGGCAGTGAAGACGATGTTGAGGTAGCAAATTTTCGACAGCGAGCCAACACAAGTGGTTTTGTGGATCTTGGGAATGAGTACACGTATGCAGCAGGTGGTCATCATGCATCGGGCGCAAATGAAATATTTGCCGATGAACAAGGAGATAAACCATGGTAATTATTGTTGCTGCATCCATTAATGTACTGAATAAGATGAATTCAAATAGATTTTTTAATTCTAATTGCAGGTGGAGGTCAAATTTTTTTATATCACAACCAGTTTTATTTGGTACATGGGATGGCGTATTCACTTCCTGCCTAATAAATGTCTTTGGTGTGATTGTATTTTTACGGTCGGGTTGGATTGTTGGACAAGCAGGCATTATAAATGCCGTACTCATCATATTTTGTACAGTGGTCATTGCACTGGTATCAATTCTATCAGCAGTGGGCATTTGTGAACGATGTCGTGTTGAAAGTGGTGGAGTTTATTTTCTAATTGCGCATACGTTAGGTTCACGTTTTGGTGGATCACTTGGTCTTTTGTATTGTTTTGGCCAAGCTGTTGGTTGTGCTCTAAACGTTATGGGCTTTGGTGAGTCTATGGCGGGTTTAGTTGGTTTAGAAGACAACAAATGGGCAATACGCGGTTTCGCTGCTGCTGCCGTGCTATTGCTAGGCTGCATAAATGTTGCTGGCGTGAAGTGGGTTATTAAACTACAATTTGTTTTACTTATGATATTGCTGATATCAGCGCTAGATTTCATGGTAGGCAGTTTTGTTGGCGAAGATCCTAGTAAGTTACTTTTGTAATTTCTAGTACAATGATATATTTCTAAATATTTGCATTTATTTCGTAGAGAACGGTTTTAATGGCTGGAATACTGGAGATTTCGTTGATAATCTTTGGCCGAACTATCAGGATGGTTATTCATGGTTTCGCGTTTTTGGTGTATTCTTTCCCACAGTAACTGGTGTTTTATCTGGTATTAATATGAGTGGTGATTTACGGGCACCTTCAACCGATATACCAAATGGCACATTAGCAGCCTTCGGTACATCGTGAGTAGATGCACATTGACTTTTGAATAAATTTTGACTTAACTGTATTTTTTTTCCAACTTAGTACCTTCCTTTACTTGGTTTTTGTGCTTTTCCTTGGTTCCACGTGCTCTCGTGTTACACTGCTTACTGATTTCATGATATCCGTTAAAGTTTCTGCAGTGCAATTTTTACTCTTATCCGGAATTTATGTGTCAAGTATGTCATCGTGTTTAGGCGCTATGTATGGCACACCACGCGTTTTACAAAGTATAGCAAATGAAAGTGTAATTCCTGGCATCGATGCACTTGGCAAAGGCGTAAGTTTTAATATTAATTTGTAAATTATATACAATTTATACGAATTTTTATTTTATAGCGCGGTCCTAACAAAGTGCCACTGTATGCTATGGCGGTTGTGGCTGTCGTTACTGTAACTTTTATTATTGTTGGTGATATCAATTTCTTGGCACCTATTGTAACCATGCCATTTTTGCTGACCTATGCTTGTATTGACTACTCATATTTTGCATTGGCGCAAACATTTGATATACAAGAGCAGCGAGAAGAACGTTTTCGTATACAAGCTTCGAGTCCTTCATATGAGACTCGTCGTTATGGTTCTGTACAGGAAGGAAATGATTTGGATATTCTCTTCCCCGATCGAGTACGTCATAAGAATTTACAAAGCCCACAAAACTCACCACTACATGTGCCTTCAACAAATGGAGCTTCTAGCAATGAGACTGAACGAAATCATATCCAGCAAAATCACAATACTAATGATCCAAATGCTGTCATAATACGAGACGGTTTCAATAGCACTAATCAAGATGCTGCGCCCGAAGGTGCAAGTCCACATGAAAATGAAGATGAAGAACCCATTGCACCAATACGTCCACCGATTCATTCAAAAACCAAAAATTGGTACTCTGGTTATTGCAATCGCTGGGCATCACTTTTAGGCGTAAGTCTAATATTAGTTAAATTTTTATTGTTGTAGAAAAAGAATAGTTAGTTCATTTTTTCTGAAGATGTTATTATGTTGTTGTTATGATGTTGTTATATTTATTTTCAGGCTTTCACAAAATTATTAGTGATGCTCTTAGTGAATTGGTACTACGCGTTAACCTGCTTCTTAGTTGTCTTTATTATATGGTTTTACGTAGGCACAGCCAATCCAGCGGTGAAACCTGGTCTAACGGCAGAGTTTAACTTTTTTGCTTGGCTTAAAAGTGTTATATTCAGATGCTTCGGGTAATTGAAAAAAATTAACATCTATTAATTATTATAACTATTTTTTTCTTGTTATGTTTTAGTAAACGTATGCATGAATATGAACAAATTGTGGTAACGCCGTCTTGTCCTGGTGTTGATTTCTCACCGACACAATTAAATGATGAAAATGAAGACTTTTCACAGCGAAGGCGATATCATCAGTCTTCAGTAGTAGAAGGTCATTTAGTGGATACTATATAATTTATTTTTTTGTAAGGAATTAATATGTAATTAAAAAAAGCTCAATAACCGTTTGCAGCAATTGGACCAACCAATCAACCAAATGTATTAACAAAGCAATAATACTCTATACCACATCTGCTTTTGCTTTTTTAATTCAAATCTCTGCCTCTATAATCGCTACAATATATATTTTTAAAGTTTTTGAACACGATGTATAAACCCCAGCGCAAAAATATTAAACAATTTTTACTAGACTTGTTGTGCATTTATATATTATATTTTATATTATTTGTTATTGTAAATTTTAGCTTTTTTAATTACGTTGTCAATTTTCAAACTTTATTCATTTAACTAAAATACTTAAAGTATGTTTCCTTAAGTTGCGATACGTGCTTAAATTGATTAAGGAAGCATATGTGATAATGAGATAATAAGTAAAGGGAAAAACATTACTTAAACGTTGAGTAAAATATTGGAGAAATTTATAACACAAAATCAAAAAAATTTAATTTAAAAATTAAATTAAAAAATATAAATTAATGTTTCTGAAATTACTAATATTAAGTAATATAAATATTTTCAAAATTGTTTAATATTACTCTTCTGTTATATTAAATTGTAATTTTTTGTACACCTATTTATATAAATTTCTATATATACATAAATATATATATATATATATAAACAAATACAATATATCGTAAAAAATACAATATATCGTAAATTATACTAAGTACTACATACAGATTTGCTAAGTGCTATGAAAGAATTATCGTTGTAAGTTTTATAGCCCAATGTGTATTTATTAAAATGAATGTATAACTGAAATTTTTGAATTGTGTAAATTAAATAAAAAACTAATAAACTAATTGTAGGTAAATGTAAATGAGTATCTAATGTATGAAAATAAAGTATAACTATTTATTCATTACGAAGTTCATTATTATTATTCGTTGTTAATTAGTTGTCAGAATTTTTCACTCGTTATGATCGAAATAAATTTATTGAAATTACCTATACCCTTTTCGGGATTGCACCCATCAAATATTTTAAGTGCACAAAAGAAGGCATTCAAAAAATAAAATTGATTTCTTAATATGTTTAACAACAAACTGATTTCATGATTTATTGGTCTTTA
>NC_051846.1:152636475-152648485 GCF_002237135.1 Teleopsis dalmanni | reverse complement strand
GAAGATCCTAGTAAGTTACTTTTGTAATTTCTAGTACAATGATATATTTCTAAATATTTGCATTTATTTCGTAGAGAACGGTTTTAATGGCTGGAATACTGGAGATTTCGTTGATAATCTTTGGCCGAACTATCAGGATGGTTATTCATGGTTTCGCGTTTTTGGTGTATTCTTTCCCACAGTAACTGGTGTTTTATCTGGTATTAATATGAGTGGTGATTTACGGGCACCTTCAACCGATATACCAAATGGCACATTAGCAGCCTTCGGTACATCGTGAGTAGATGCACATTGACTTTTGAATAAATTTTGACTTAACTGTATTTTTTTTCCAACTTAGTACCTTCCTTTACTTGGTTTTTGTGCTTTTCCTTGGTTCCACGTGCTCTCGTGTTACACTGCTTACTGATTTCATGATATCCGTTAAAGTTTCTGCAGTGCAATTTTTACTCTTATCCGGAATTTATGTGTCAAGTATGTCATCGTGTTTAGGCGCTATGTATGGCACACCACGCGTTTTACAGAGTATAGCAAATGAAAGTGTAATTCCAGGCATCGATGCACTTGGCAAAGGCGTAAGTTTTAATATTAATTTGTAAATTACATACAATTATATACGAATTTTTATTTTATAGCGCGGTCCTAACAAAGTGCCACTGTATGCTATGGCGGTTGTGGCTGTCGTTACTGTAACTTTTATTATTGTTGGTGATATCAATTTCTTGGCACCTATTGTAACCATGCCATTTTTGCTGACCTATGCTTGTATTGACTACTCATATTTTGCATTGGCACAAACATTTGATATACAAGAGCAGCGAGAAGAACGTTTTCGTATACAAGCTTCGAGTCCTTCATATGAGACTCGTCGTTATGGTTCTGTACAGGAAGGAAATGATTTGGATATTCTCTTCCCCGATCGAGTACGTCATAAGAATTTACAAAGCCCACAAAACTCACCACTACATGTGCCTTCAACAAATGGAGCTTCTAGCAATGAGACTGAACGAAATCATATCCAGCAAAATCACAATACTAATGATCCAAATGCTGTCATAATACGAGACGGTTTCAATAGCACTAATCAAGATGCTGCGCCCGAAGGTGCAAGTCCACATGAAAATGAAGATGAAGAACCCATTGCACCAATACGTCCACCGATTCATTCAAAAACCAAAAATTGGTACTCTGGTTATTGCAATCGCTGGGCATCACTTTTAGGCGTAAGTCTAATATTAGTTAAATTTTTATTGTTGTAGAAAAAGAATAGTTAGTTCATTTTTTCTGAAGATGTTATTATGTTGTTGTTATGATGTTGTTATATTTATTTTCAGGCTTTCACAAAATTATTAGTGATGCTCTTAGTGAATTGGTACTACGCGTTAACCTGCTTCTTAGTTGTCTTTATTATATGGTTTTACGTAGGCACAGCCAATCCAGCGGTGAAACCTGGTCTAACGGCAGAGTTTAACTTTTTTGCTTGGCTTAAAAGTGTTATATTCAGATGCTTCGGGTAATTGAAAAAAATTAACATCTATTAATTATTATAACTATTTTTTTCTTGTTATGTTTTAGTAAACGTATGCATGAATATGAACAAATTGTGGTAACGCCGTCTTGTCCTGGTGTTGATTTCTCACCGACACAATTAAATGATGAAAATGAAGACTTTTCACAGCGAAGGCGATATCATCAGTCTTCAGTAGTAGAAGGTCATTTAGTGGATACTATATAATTTATTTTTTTGTAAGGAATTAATATGTAATTAAAAAAAGCTCAATAACCGTTTGCAGCAATTGGACCAACCAATCAACCAAATGTATTAACAAAGCAATAATACTCTATACCACATCTGCTTTTGCTTTTTTAATTCAAATCTCTGCCTCTATAATCGCTACAATATATATTTTTAAAGTTTTTGAACACGATGTATAAACCCCAGCGCAAAAATATTAAACAATTTTTACTAGACTTGTTGTGCATTTATATATTATATTTTATATTATTTGTTATTGTAAATTTTAGCTTTTTTAATTACGTTGTCAATTTTCAAACTTTATTCATTTAACTAAAATACTTAAAGTATGTTTCCTTAAGTTGCGATACGTGCTTAAATTGATTAAGGAAGCATATGTGATAATGAGATAATAAGTAAAGGGAAAAACATTACTTAAACGTTGAGTAAAATATTGGAGAAATTTATAACACAAAATCAAAAAAATTTAATTTAAAAATTAAATTAAAAAATATAAATTAATGTTTCTGAAATTACTAATATTAAGTAATATAAATATTTTCAAAATTGTTTAATATTACTCTTCTGTTATATTAAATTGTAATTTTTTGTACACCTATTTATATAAATTTCTATATATACATAAATATATATATATATATATAAACAAATACAATATATCGTAAAAAATACAATATATCGTAAATTATACTAAGTACTACATACAGATTTGCTAAGTGCTATGAAAGAATTATCGTTGTAAGTTTTATAGCCCAATGTGTATTTATTAAAATGAATGTATAACTGAAATTTTTGAATTGTGTAAATTAAATAAAAAACTAATAAACTAATTGTAGGTAAATGTAAATGAGTATCTAATGTATGAAAATAAAGTATAACTATTTATTCATTACGAAGTTCATTATTATTATTCGTTGTTAATTAGTTGTCAGAATTTTTCACTCGTTATGATCGAAATAAATTTATTGAAATTACCTATACCCTTTTCGGGATTGCACCCATCAAATATTTTAAGTGCACAAAAGAAGGCATTCAAAAAATAAAATTGATTTCTTAATATGTTTAACAACAAACTGATTTCATGATTTATTGGTCTTTAAGTTTTAGTATTTATGTCATAAGACATAAAGAAAATATATTGTTTTTATTGTAGTTATAAAATTTATTTATATACATGAAACATAAAAGTGATGCAATATGAATTTTAATATAAATCTGCGAAATTCGATTCATAAATTCCTTTATGAACTTCTAGATTTCAATATCCGGTTTTGCACCGGTTTGGTTCATATCCTTTTTAGTAACTGTTTGTTTCTTAAGCAGAATGATAAGATCTAATCTATGAGGTTGAGAACCTTTCACGTTCATTGATCAAAGAACAGCTTACCTAGGGTAGCTATTCTCTATCTCATGAGAACAGGCTATGAACACAGAATATGTGAAATAGTTTCGTATTCGTCTGTTTGTAGGTATGACAGTATAAGTGTTCCCTATTCTAATCGCCTGTTCTCCAATAAGCCAAAAACGAGTAATTATTGCCAACAGTTTAGATAGCTGTAGTGTTCTTGTAACCCGCTGGGATCTTAAAGCAGATGACAGGAAAGGATTTACATAATGAATACATGGGTTATGATATGGATCCGGGTCCAGACGGAGAAACCTACCCACTTGAATGGGGTGCATTTAACGATAGGGTGATCCCTTGCATTTCTGTTTATTGACTATAATATTTGTTTCATATTGTACCCCGTCCATAATGCCCTACTAGTCTTACAAAATTTTTCCATCCATAAATCGTTTCTATGAGGCATTTGTTTTAAACGCACTTTTAACCACATTAAGTCGTGTGAGCAACAGCTCTGTGTTTCATTCATAGCAGATCTATTTTTCGTCAGCTTATCAGCTATTTCTTTGTTCTATATTTTTCGATTATCTGGAACCCAGATCAGAGTAACATGCAATTCGTTTCAGATGGTTAAACTTTCTTTGTTTTGTCTTACAAGATACATCCTACTGACCTTCCTAATTGTAAGCACTTTTGTTCAGAAAACATAAGACGTCTTGGGAAGTCACATAGAATTTTTAAGGAATACGATACTGGAGTTATTATTCTCAATTAGACTATGATCAAACTTACATTTCATAATTATATACGTATCTATAATCGCAAAGAGTATCGGGATGACATTTAAAATATTGGACCCCTTATATAGTGTAAGAAACGGAAAAATTCGTATGGAAATGGAGTCAACTTTCAATATTCAGCAAGAACTAAGAGTTAAATAAAAGTCAATCCATAGAAACTTATTTAATTTATCATTTGTATTCATTTTATTTGCATCATATTTTTTAAGAACTTGCAGTACTTATTTTTAAGTACAAGCATTCACTTATTCGAAACCCAGTAGTCCATTAGTTTTATATAGTGTAAGGAAACTGTTAGGCATGTCATAATAGGGAAGGAAATACAACAGTGTATAAATCATGAAGTTTATATATCAAGGTTGTCCAGACTAGATCCGATCGCGGGCCAATACCAATTACTGTATAGATTGGAGGGCCGCAAAAACAAATACATACGTTCATAGTTGTAATAAAAACAAAAATAAAAACAAATTTATCAATTTAAATTCATTTACTTGGTATACCATAAAAATAAAGTTCTAAGCCAGGTAATTACAGTCCAAACAAATTATATACGAACTATATACTAATTAAGAAATTCGAAAATTTCCGAAAAGACCACTGATGATGAGTACTTAGCAATGCTCGAAACATGGTGAGCCAAATTTTAATAAATTAAATAAAATTTTTGTCCTTGTCTTTTTTTTGCTATTCGAATTCGTCTAAAATAATAAAATTTACCAGTACATCAAAAGAAAATTCGTGTTATTGAAGTAGATTAAAAACATGTCGCATGTGCTTTGGACAGCCCTGTTATATATTAACAGAATTTCGTTTTACTTATTTGGACTTAACGAGCATTTACTGTATTTTCGCTGTACAGAATTAGGTACTTTTCAAAGGCAATACAATTTTTCTATGAATTATAACAGGGACAGCTCTGTTATATATTAACAGGTTTTCATTTTACTTATTTGCACTTAACGAGCATTTACTGTACTTTCACTGTACAGAATTAGGTACTTTTCAAAGGCAATACAATTTTTCTATGAAATATAATTATTTTTTTTTTAATTTTATAGGAAAATTTATTTCTTATTAAACATCTTACAAGACAAAAAATATGAAATTACGTTTTAAAATAAATTCACATTATTTACCATTTATTTATTTGAATTGTCGGTAAATATTAGCTTCAATTTCCAACACTTTGAGAGTGACTGTGTTTTGTGGTGCATGCGCAATTTTGAGATTTCCCTTGACTGGAGCATATTTAGGGCGGAAACTCTTTCATGATATACAAAATATTTTAGCATTAAAACGTATCGAACGGTTTTCTAAAGCGGTCACAGACAAGAAATAACGCATTGCACAGAAAATTTTATACAGTAAATATATTTTAAGTAAAAATCCAACATTAAAAATGTATTAGTTATAATGTTGTTATACGAATGAATGCATTAAAATTAAAGAAAAGTGATTTTTATGCACGGTTTGTGTAATTGAAATGATAGAAAAATGCTTATTGCAAATGAAAACCAAGTAGTGAAAAATTTCAATGCATATATATATAAAAATGTATATATATAAATGTGCAGTTAAAGCCTAAAGATGTTAAAGTTTATTAAAGAAAAATTTAAATATTTGCGTTTACTTTTAATTACAATGATATAAAACTTCAATTTTAATAACAATGCTATTTAATGAGAAAAAATATTTTTTTCACATAAATTATGAATTATGAATTTTTAATGAACCTGTGCTAGGATAATAAAGAAAGAAGGATGTAAATTTTTGCTTAAATCTAACTGTTGTGTTTCGCAGATAAAAATAGTTAGAATTATTTATAATTTTATGTGTTAAATTATATAAGTTATTAATTTTTTAATTTTAATAAATTTATTAAGTAAATTAGATTATATATGAATTAATTTTCATTAAATTTTAAATGTGAAAAGAATTTTTATTTTTTATGCTTGCAAATTTAAGTTAAAAAATGTTTAATGTCACTGTTTCTGCTACAGTTTGGGAAACGTTGTGACTTCTCTGCTGAGAGCTACTTTGTGCACGCATTGAGAAATGAAAAACGAAAACTGAGCACATAACTTCACGCGAAAAACATGCAAAAAAATGTTTATCAACTTCCTTGCCGGTGTCATAATTGAGCAAAAACATTATGCCAAACATAAACAAACAAAAAGTTTTGGTGGTGTTGGAAAAGCATGCGCATGCCAAACAAAACAGGTGTTCTTCACCTACACATGCAAAGCAGCAATTTCAGCAATATTTACATTTCAGAGAAAATCATAATAATATTGCGATAGAAATTCCTGTAGGAATAATGCTTGCATATATAATAAATAATGTATAATGTGTAATATTAATGAAAAATGTCTTAAGAACAAAAGACTTCATTGTAAGGACATAAGAAATTTAAATAAATAAAAAAAAACTTTTATACCAAAAGCAGTAATTGCATGCATATATAAGTTAATGTGTTAATGTGTGTGCCTACCTACATTCGGCATGTGCACATACTTACATACAACTACCGGAAATTGTCTAGTGTATTTGTTGTTGTTTTTTATGGGATGGGTCACCTAAAACACGTGCCGCAGGCTACTTTGTGTACATAAATTGGCAGAGAGCTTAAAGTCCTAAAAAAACAGTTTTCTTTTTAATAACAAAAATTTTGCATTCTGTGTGTTCGTGTGTGTCCTCTTGAAACCTCAAGTAGCTTAGCAGTGAAATTATTCTTCAACTTAAGATTTACTTAAACGCACCGCAAATACACTTGAACAAATTTTTTGCTAAGCTTTTGTTGGTTTTATTCCTCTTTCTCTACCTCCTCCTCCTTCCATTATATTTCATTTCGTTTGATTTGTTTGCAGTATTTAAAGTTTTTGCCAAAATGTTAATACGTTGGAAAAGTAAAGATAAAAGTTCATCGAATCAGAGCAGCAGCAGCAGCAGCAGCTCCTCGAAAAAGAAACGCAAAGGACGTGAAGGAGGTACGTAATTGTGATACATACTAAGCATGTGAATATGAATACTTCATAATTTTTGGTTTATTTGTGCTACTATTCGGTATCAGAAGAAGACTGGCAGAATGAAAGTAAACCCGGCAGAGCACCAACAAATGAACAGAGTAAGTTTCTACAAAAAAAACAAAAAAAAGACAAAAAGTTTCAAGTTTGTTAAAAAAAAAAAAAAATTCCCATACTCTTAATTATTTGTAGTGAAAATTGCAACTAATAACTCTCTATTGCTTTCTTCTCAGTCAATCATTCTCTAATAATAATTTTAAATGTCAACCTTTTCTACAATATTATATATCATATGAAAATGGTCATGTAGATAGCGGGAACTACTAAAAAACACGGATTGTTCTTTAAAGACTTGAAAGTATAAAAATCCTGATACATTGTGGCATATCAAGTTCCAGCTAGATGATAACCCCTTATTATACAGAATAAACAAGTGTAGTTCTTCCACTTGCTATGTGAAAATCTAGAATTCTTCCAAAGAAGGAGGTAGTCAACGTGTTTAAAAACTTCCCCACTTTTAAAAATATAAAATTTAAAAATATAGAAATTTGAAAATTGAAAAATATTAAAATTAAGAAATAAAATTAACTTCTGCACTTTTCAAAATATATAATTTTAGAAATATAGAAATTAAGAAATTTAACAACTTCCCCATTTTTCAAATGATAAAATTTCAGAAATATATATATTTAAAAATTAAATAAATAGAAATTAAGAAATATAAATACCCATTTTTAAAAATATATAATTTTAGATATATATAAATTTAAAGATTAAATATAAAGAAATTAAAAAATAAAAAATCCATTTTTAAAAATATAGAATTTTAGATATATATAAATTTAAAAATTAAATATATAGAAATCGAGAAATATAAATAACTTCCTTAAATGTAGAGTTTTAGAAATATAAAAATTTAAAAATTAAATATATAGAAATTAAGAAACATAAATAATTTCCCCACTTTTAAAAATATAGAGAAACATAAATAATTTCTCAATTTTTAAACATATAGAATTTTAGAAATATATATATTTTAAAATAAAATATGTAGAAATTAAGAAATATAAATACCCACTTTTAAAAATATAGAGTTTTTGAAATATATAAATTTAAAAATTAAATATATAAAAATTAAGGAATATCCCTACTTTTAAAAATATAGAATTTTAGAAATATATAAATTTAGAAATATAGAATTTTAGCAGTAATGAAATTTCGAAATTCAAATATAAGAATATAAGAAATATCCAAATTTAGAGACATGAATAATTTCCTCACATTCAAAAATATAGAATTGTAGATATATAAGAACATAGAAATTTAGAAATATTAAAAACTTTCCCACTTTCAGAAATATAAAATTTTAAAAATATAGAAGTTTACAAATATTTATAATTTTAATAAAAAATAATTTAAATAATTCACTTTTTTTTTGTGGAGAGGAAGTTTAAAAATTTCTAACGCGTCGTCACTATATCGTTACAATAGTGGTATAGTGAAATAATTTAGGATAGATTTCCTATGTTGGTTTTTTATTAAAAAATTTTGTTTTTCTTCGTTAGCCTACTTCCAGGCCTCGCTTAGGTCAGCATTATCTTTGTTGACATAATTCACTTTTAGAAATATAAAATTTTAGAAATATAGAAATAATTTCCACACATCCACACATTCATTCACACACTTTAAGAATATAGACCTCACTAGCCACCTTCAAGTATTAATGGAAATGAATAATGTACGATTTGTACTATCATCAATTCGAATTTGTGAAAAGTGGAGACCTATTTTCGAACAAGAATTCAATTTGAAAACAAAATGATAGTTTTAGTGTTATATATTCAAGAGGTGGTGGGTACTATCTAGTAACTCTCTTGAATACAACACTGACAACAATACCAATTGACCATACATAGGTATGGTCTATTGTAATATAGTACATATAAATAAATTTAGTAAAAATAATAAATATTTATTAGAACATAATACAAGATTTGGGAGATACATCCAACAAGTACACAACAACAAAGTCGGTAAAAATATAAACACTCTAAAAACTAAATTGGGCGCAGAAAAATTTTGGATTGGCCTAGAAGACACCAGTAACTGCAGATTTTGTGAAATTTAAATTGAAATAGATTACTAGAAAAACCTTACAAAAATTGTCTTATAACTTGTCTTATAATTCACATATTTATAAAATAGTTATTTTAATTGCAATAAAGCAATTACACCCACATATCTATATGGTATTCTTCACCGATACTGAATGTCGAAGCCGTAATTACGCTTTTGTTACACTATATAAATATTTTTCTATATATTACGCTAATTTGATGATAGAATTCTTAGTTATACAGAAAATATAATGTAATCAACTCGTCTTAAATTCATATAAGATACTTATTATAATTGAATTTAATCAATCTCTACCATAGATACTCTTGTTGTTGTTATACTCTATAAATATTTGTAAACTCATTGTTGTCAATTATATTTATAATATTGTTTAATATACATTTCATATAGATTATCTTTCAATTTATATATAATTTTAATATTATTTTAATTTGTTAATTCAACGTCTCTGATCAGAGATGTTTTTAATTCGACGCTACTGCTTACTTTATGTATCTCATTCAGTATAGTTTTTGATTGTAGATACAAATATATATACTCGTATGAGTTTCTTAGAAATTATGTTGCCTTAATAGTAGCTAACTAATATAATTATAGTTTAATTTCAAAAACGTGGTATGCAAATATTAATTTACTGATTCGCTTAAGGCATTTTTTTAATAATTTCAACACTTCATTTGATATGCGCAGTACAATCTAATTTTAACACAATCACTGCTTTTAGGCGTTTTAACATTTGATGAGTTTGTTTAGTCATTTATCAGATATAAGTAATCAATTTAAGTTTATAAAAAAGCCCATGGCAATGCTAAATTTAAAACATAATGAAATATCTTTAATTTATGAAAAAAAAATAATTAATTATATATTTCAAAAATACCTGTCTATTTGTATATATTATTATTATTTTAAAATAGATTTTAATAAAAAATTAGCTAATTTTATTAATATTTATTTTCCAGTATACTTATGTCGAAATTGTTAAAGATATTAAGTACACTTTTGTACATTTTGTATTTTTACACAGTATTGTTTTTAAAACAATAAAATATAGTACAATAATATATTTTATTTAATTATTTTTTAATTTTTTTCTGAAAACGCTTATTCTACACTGCGAATTAATAAAACCTAAGAAAATAATATTTAATTTGTATAGAAAAAGCGATGTTTCCAAAATGATTAGCGATTTTGTTTTGTTTTTGTTTTCAACAGGTTGGAAGTCCAGGAAGTATCTATTAAGCCTCCCCATTCTCTTCGTATCTTTTTCCATATATGTCATAAATTTCGTTGACGGAACCTACACTTAATTTTTCTCAAAGAAGTGGCAAACTCATTTGCTGTTGTCTATAAGTCTGCAAAGCTACCATATATATAATTATAAGTCTATAAGTCTATAAAGTCTGTAAGTGACCATAGGTTCATAGGTTACTTTTTTCAACAAGATTTGAAATAGGAATATGCTTGTCGTAACTTTTCTAAGATTGAAATATGTTTTATATGAGTATCTTATATGATTTTTCAAAACTTCAACTATTGGATTTGGTGGCCCAAGATTCGAAAGATCAGCTGTCTGGCTATACATCAGATATAATTGGATATTTTTATATAGCAATTTTTTTTTATATATTTCTGTTGAGTAATATATAATAAGAAATTTAGTTCTACAAATATATAATGCGACACTTGAGATATTTCATATTTTAAAACAATATAAATATTATAAGGATTAAGTGCAATTCCTAAAGCCCATGATGAAACACAATAAATCTTAAGGTCTGAGTGCTATACCGCATTTGAAAATAGGTCAGATGAAAAAATAGATAAGATGGTCTTTATTTATATTATTATACAACCCATACAATATTAATAGTTCAACGTTAAAGAATATATTAAAAAATAATAATAATAATAATAAACAATAATATCATTGATACGTTTAAGAATATAATACGACGTGGTTATAACAATTATCTTCTTGATGTAAAGTATAATTAAATTGATTTTTAAGAGAGCTTTTGTGTACTTAAAGTGTACTTAATAGATGTACTAAGTGTACTTAATAAACATGTGCGGATTTATATTGAACCAGTGTTCAGGTTCTATAATTTTACACAATTACAAACGTTTTTCTATTTTACATCATATAAACTATTCAGTTTTTATATAAACATATAAACTATTCAGCATTTAAAAAAAAATTTCTATATTAAAACTGTTTCAGAAAATTGAGAATCAATATAGGTATTATTAAGCTGGATTAATATTTGTAAAGTTTTTTGTCTTGGATGTTGTGTAGAATAGGAAATCATTCACAGTTAAACTTCAAGTTAAAGAAATTTTTTACAATTGTATGTTATTTGCTCTTTAAACCCTGTTGCATTCTATTTAGCTCGATTTATAGAAAATTCGAGTTATAGAAGTTAGAGTTATGGAAGTTTGACTGTATTATATATATTTTACGTCTATTTGTCTGTATAATAAACTTAATATATATCAATTTAAGTATGTAATAATTTATTGTAATATAACAAAAATTATTTATTGATGGGTTGATTAATAAATTAAACAAAGTAACTTTCAATTCAAATTTAAGTTACATTTAAAATGTACATTTAATCTATTTATTTTTCATATGTACTCACCCATTGTTAAATTGGCCATTAATTTAAGTTGAATGAAGATAAAATTTATTTTATGAAGATTCCAAAAATAAATTGTAAAAACGACAATAAGTGATGCTGGACAGCACTATTTTATTTATCTGGAAATAAAAATCATATGATTAATGGATTACTTGAATAATAGAGAAAGAATTTACCAAATTAAGGCACAATTTATACCAAATTTAAATATTATTCAAATCTACTTCTATGTTATATATATTTATATCTACACTAGAATACTTACATATATATGAGATTAAAATTGGGTTTAGTGTGTA
>NC_051846.1:152625077-152636375 GCF_002237135.1 Teleopsis dalmanni | reverse complement strand
TTTGGAAAATAAAAACTACTAGGATATGCACTAAGCCAAAAGTAATATTTCATATACCTACTTAATTCCTAGAAACTTCATTGATCACACAAAAATTATACATTATTGTTTCAAAATTTTTTCCTTAAAAAACCGATCTTGAATAATTCTCTCTAATTTTTCATTCTTATGAAATATCCAAACTCAACACAAAATAATAAAATAAAACATATAACAATAAAAGAAGTAAAGCACCTGTGCGAAGGATATCATTCATTGTAAACTCAACTGCTATTATTTACATCCTGTTACGCTTTGCCATAAGCATTTATAAATTTTCCGCTTCTAAGACCATTGCTCCTAACTGCTGTTGTGAATATTTTTAGTCCTTGCACATTTCCCTGTGATAAATGGAATATACTTCATAATAGTGCACAATATGTATAACTTTTGCGGCCACCATGTGGCATGATGGGATATGCTAATCAAAACTAAGCAAACCATAACTAAAATATGCTCAGTACGCAGGATACAATTTTCCATACAAGAGTGGAAAATTTCTTATGTTAGCTGGCCAGTATTAAAATTATATTTAACTTGTAAGCGCAGTTTTAGAGTATTAACTGCCTCAAACACCACGTTCTTTTCACTAACTTATATTATTTACATTTTAATATCCTGGGAAAGTAATTTATTTGGGCTCATAAAACTGTAACAGTACAACTGAAAAAAATACCCTTACATCTATTCAAAATTTATAATTTCATATTATTACACTCATATTCATATTCACCAAAATATGCATAAATCATATTTAATAAGTTATTATCAAATAGAAATTATTATCCTGCATTAATTATACTTAAAGTAATCCTTCAATAAAGCATTTAAATATGTCATTAGCCTATTTTATGAATGCAGGGATGCATAAGCCTGCACTTAATTAAGTAATTAGGTAAAGAATTTGTATTCAAATATTTTATAATAACTTTTAAAATACTTATACTTGGGAGAGACTACGATATTGTAAGTATATTTAAGTAGAGCAAGGTTCAGATGAATGGTAAAAAACTGGGATTACAAAAATTTTGAATATATAATAAGCTGCAAAAACGCAGTATTTTTAATCACAATAAAGTCCATAAAGAAATACTGGAATATCGATAAGGTCTATAATGATTCCATATGATTATAAATTACCATTTTCAATATAGGGCGTAAAATAATAAAGTATCAATATTTCGAAAATCATCCAAAAAGATTTCAAAAAATTCTGAGAAAAATAGATGTTTCAGAAAATTGATCAAAATGAATTCTGGTAAGCGATTAATTACAGGCCATATGATTATGTGGAAATTTTACTTCAGCAAATTAAAGACTTGGATATTAAAGACAGAATATAATAGTTCTGTTTATATTAGATTTTTGGTCACAAGAGTTTAGAGGAAAGTTAGATGGTAGATGACATTGGGCATTATTATTATTATTATTATATTATTTGAAAAAGTATTGCACTGTTACCTAAAACACCTATTGTGCTCTTTAGTCAGATTAGAGTGTTTCTCCAAGTCTGATTTCTTTAATGAAAGGCAATATAGAAACTGTATTTCTTAGTCTTGAATTCCGTTTGTGCATTAGTGCCGGGCTCTCCCAAAGCGCATGGTATGCAATTTCTCTCTCTTCTCTACAGTATCTGCAGTTTAAGTTGTTGAATTTCTAATTTCGTTAGGTGATTATTCAAGCTCCATTGATCGGTCAATAATAAGTGCACTTGATTGTTCCAGCCAAGTATAGACATGGGGTAAATTGGTGCTAAATTTGTCAAGGACCAATCAAGAGAAATAAGTAGATGTCTGAGCAATATATACAGATATCTAAGCGAACACATGTTGAAGAAGGTAAAAGGTAGTTAACATAACTTTAACACCTGCAATATCACCAGCAAAAATGAGCCAAATTGGTGCTATAATAATGTTTATTTAAAGATTTGCTTGGTAAAGGCAGTACTAGATATTTTATATGAGTACCGAATGCAGGAAATATATAAATCTAAGCATTAAAGTAACTTTTCAAAACTTCATCTGTTTCTATGCAGCATTTTGAAAAAAACATGACTACAATTCATTGTACAATTTCGAGAGGCTTAACTTCGTTTCTGAAATTGGATAAAACTATCTTTTAAAAATCGCTAATGGAATACAAATTTCAAGCAATATGTATCGCATTAACAGCTTTTAAGAACTTTAATATGGTGTCGCTACGAATCTATTAAGCATATGTATGGTCTTAGATAGCCAGCTTTACCAAATTAACTAATAAGGAACTAAAAAAAAATAGCTCAGTTTTAAAGATAATAACTCTAATATACCCATCAAAAACTATTTTTCCGTAGTCCTCTAGCACTTTTGAATAGGGATATTTCTTTATTATCAGTACTGGATTTATTATAAAAAATAAGTCGCACTTTCTATTTAGTATTCGTCGTATAGCTAATGAAGCATAAAAAGTTTGAGATACATTGATATATGTAAGCATGGGATCAATGTTAAATAATTATTTAAAATGATATACAAACACTTCGAAATACATCAAATTTAATCTTAATTTATATGGAATAAATGACATTTGTTCCGAATTCTATATAATGGCACTTTGGTTCCACTTCAACTATTAAGACCTCTTTCTGATTAAGCACAAATGATGTTAAAAAGTGCAAATAGCTCTCAAGTTAAAATGATTGTATTTGTTAGATATATAAATGAATCTGACATTAAACGAAAAATCTTATTTTTATCTTACATCTTTACACCTTTATTGATAGAAGATTAATCTGCAGTGATAAGCAGTAATATTACTTCTGGACCAATTAACAGGAACTACAATAAATAGTTCTCTTAAGTAAATAAAACATAAATCCCGTAATATAAATTGCTTAATGAAGTTGATGAATGAAATTGAAAACCTACTCATATGTATTTGGTTGATATTGCATTGTAGTCTTGGTCCTTCGAACATTATCAAATATCGCTGCTACTTAAAGAAGGAATAATTGAAAAAATAAAATAAAAATCAAAAGCCCATTCATATGTATAGACTCCTGTGCAGCTGTTCCAATTTTACTTAAGATATGTGACACAATTCCGGCAAATCCTTTTGTACACAATTGCGCTATAACACACGCATATGAAACTATAAATGTGAAGGAGCAACTGTAAGGTATATTCCTCGGCAGACATACACAAACCGACAGTAACAAATCTTTTCTCTCAAACGGAGAAACACATTTTTGCGCCAAAAAAAGAAAGAACTTAAAACATCCTTAGGCGCTGACTGGCACATGCCAAAGGAAATGCAAAATTACAAAAAACAATAACAAAATCTACAAGAACAACACATAAGCAAATTCAAAATATATTTATGTGTACTTTAAGGACATCTGTCGTTTAGCACAAGTCAAGGACAATGCGGGAACTACTTGAAATGCTGCAAAATTACGCATGTCGTCAATTGTAGGAGGAGGTACGACCATACATTTGGCTACTTTGTTGTTGGCGGCTATTTTTATTGGAATAAGTGCACTTCAAGTAAATTTTTATAATTAAAATTTGCTATAGAAGTATGTGAAGTGCAAGTTAAAAGGTAGGGGTTCGGAAATATTCAATCCTGTTGTTAAAGGTGTTCCGTTGACGAAGAGATTGCAGCGATATAATTAGGATATCGCTAATTGTATGAATTAATATATATGGAATAAAATTTTATTGAAGTTAATTAATATGATTGACTCAGTACCAAAGATACTGACACAACCATAAAAGGCTTTTTCAATTCAAGTTTAATTAAAGATTTACAAATTTTTGATTTATAATTCAAAGTAGAAGTTTTAAAGCTGCTTTCTTTTCTTTTATAATGTATTCTGAAATATACTAAAGTAAATTAAAAGAAAAATATCTAAATTTATTGGATAACTATTACATATATCGAATGTTGTGAATTTTAAATTCTCAGATTCATGGGATACCTGCCTATAAAATTTGCTGAATAACGCTCATCATTGTTGTGTTTCAGATAATAAATCAGAAATTTAAAAAAATTAATGACTATTATATATTCCATATTCAAGTAAGATATCGTTATAAAAAATATTATTATTATTAAAAACTATAACAATACTAATAATCACTATAATAAAAGAAAATTGTTTTGAACGCTACTCCTTAAAAAATAATAAAGGTAATTTTACAAATCAGACCGAATGCTGTTAAATCACAATTAGTATAACCAGGTTCAAGTGGACTATGAAATAGATTGGTTTATCTCGTGAATAGTAACATTCAATTTAACCTGCATTAAAAAAATTCAAAAATTCCTATCAATACTCCATATACAATAGGAGTATTCACTATGTCACGCAAACACATTCCAAGTTGCACGGACTGCACAGATTGCGTGAGCTTGCAATGGACGACAACATAATACAAGCATAAAGTATCTTGCAATTGTTTACAATCTTGCTATACCTAAACTCATGCTGTTTTAACATCTGATTCTTCTCATGTGCATGAGTTATGCTGCAAAAACAGCTGTTTCTGTTTGATGTTGCATTTCAGAATTGCTCCATTTCATATGGAGTTTCTAAATGAACTGATATCTGAAATTGTTTTGAAATGATTGCTCTAATCAATCGGCTACAGAGAATGATAAAATTGCAACGAAATCTTTATTTTACAAGACCTTCAAGAGAAAAAAAAAACAGAAAGTATCAAAAAACAAATGAATTTAAGGTTTTTTTTAAAATAGTTTTCCAAGCATAACAACTGAACTACTAAAAGCTATATTTCTTTATTTGATATATTCACTAGCATTAATTACTTTTATCAACTCCTAAAAATAAAGTAATCATTTACTAGTCTTGCTCAGACCATTTTCGATGAAATAATAACTTCGTTAGATGTTATAAAAATAATGTTAGACGAGAAGGCCCCCAATAATCGAGAAAAATGTCCATATTTAAGGTTTCTCAAGATTTTTATAATGTAACTAGATGCCAGGGTACATACAAGACATTTATTTTACAATTCTGATAACATAAATCAAATTTAGTATTGTTTTTCATATTATTAGTCATATTATTTTGTGTTCAAAAAGTTTAACATTGAATAATTGACAATATGATGAAATATCCAGAGACAAGAAGCAATGTCATGTTGTCTCCAGCTTAAAACATAGAATCGTTAAAGTATATTTTGATATTTGTTTTCATATACAAAATTTTAATAAATATTTTTAAAAAAATATAATTCTTATATATTTTTTTATAAGGTTTTAATAAAAAGTTTCATTATCTTACTAATCTCAGTACTAATAACAAAACGGGTAAATTAATGTCGTTTGTTATGAAAACAATTGTTGCACATATATTTTATATACATTTTTTGATCTTTGTTATAATTTTTTGTTAAAATTTGAAAAGAGCCACAATTACAAGCATAAAGAGGTTCACCTCTCCTTTTATCTGCAACATCATGAGAAAAAGTGCTTATCTACAGCACATGATCACGGTATATTTAATGCTGATTTTACTTAACACGACAGATACAAATGCGTATGCCACATACACTTATACATACATAAAATAAATACATACGGATATGATATTTGACATACATTAGCGATACACTTCCTTCCTTAGATTGCTTCAGATTTTTTTTATTATTGGTTATATCATAGACATATTCAAGCATTTGTGCAACGATTAATCAATGTGACGTGTGAAGAATGTATGCATGAAATTTTGAAGAAGCAATGAGAAGAGCACGTCATTGCTTAGGTCGCACACAGTAGCTCAACTACTCGTATGTTAGCATTCATCTATGGGTATTTTATTGCGCCACAAAAAATTATGATGATGAATTACTTTTTTTCAGATACATTTTTTTCTGAAGTTATTTCTTTTAATTGATCTACTTTACTTACTTTTCCGTTTGTTATAGTTTTTGCGCCTGAATTCGTTTAACTGCGTTACTTTCCTTTTGGAAATTCAGCTAAACAACCTTTTGCGTTTTTTTTTGTGTGACGAATTATATTCCAAATATAGGGCATTTATAGGAATCAACTAAGGAGTTTCTATCATGAGTATTATGAAAGAACAATATGAGTATGGGACAGTTAGATAAATAATATTACTTTTCATTTTTTGCCTCTGGCAAATCACTATCATAGTAGCATATAAAATGTTGAAATCAAGAATACAAATTAATCAATATTTGTTTTCTATTGTAAAGGAATATTAAAGGGATTGTGTAGCACATCGCTGTTATATTAAAATTAATATTAACAAAAATGTTTTTAATTTAAAAATGTCCCTACTTCATTATAATAATATTGTATGGTTAGAACTTTATGCATACAAAACCAATTTTATTTAAATATTTGATCTAAAACAACTTATGTAACATCTTACATATATCTAACATTATACAAAACAAATCTCCAAGAAAATTTCAAAACTTGACCTTTCGATCGCCGTTCAATCTACAACGCACTATCATCATTCAAATGTATGCTCTAAATCAGGACTGTCGAAAGTATGGCCCGCGGGGCACATGCGGCTCGCGGCTAATATTTGTATATAATGTACCACAATTACGCAAATTTTCTTTTGGTGTACTGGTAAAACTATATCATTTTATTTTTATGGTATACTAAATAAATTAATTTATATGAAAAAATTAATAAAACTTAATTTAACATTATAACCGTGTTTTTATTTTTGTTGAAAACAACTATAAACGTATGTATTTGTTTCTGTGGCCCTCCTAATCTGTACAGTGATTTATATTGGCACATGATCGCATCTGGTCTGGACAGTTGTGCTCTAAATCAAAGAACAATTACATTTGAGTAAAGAGAGAATGCGTGCGTAAAGCTCTTCGGTACGCAAAATAAAGAACATAAAGTAAACCAATGCATATGCAAATTACAAAAGTTGAACTTGTCCAATAAATTTTGATTTAATCTATTGATAAGTTGATACGTGATTCAGAAGAAAACGTGTTCTAAACTTTTAAAATCGATGCAGCTTTAGACATATATGTATGTACGATTTAGATGTGTTCTTTACATACATGACTTGATTAAATCGTTTCTCACTAGGAACCAATATAATTTTTTGATTTCTAAATCATATATATCTGTATACATATAAATACATATATTTTTATTATTTTAGTTTATTATGCTTACTGTATTCAAATATCTCCGAAGCGAAGTCAATGTTAAAATCTGCCCTACGCCCGATAGGTATTAGTGCAAGCATGTACTCGCTGAGATACTAAGATTTCGAGCAAGCAGTATTTTAATAATATTTGTAATTTAAAAATATTTCTTAATAAGAATCAGTATATAGGCAAATAAAAGATATTATAATATTTTACTAGTCCAATGCCTTTTAACAAAGTCCTAATAGTTTTGGTTTTCATTATTTAACTAATTTATTTATTTAATAAGGATCACTATTAATATTTAAAAGTTATATTATTTTGACTTGATATTATGATGAAACGTGTTTTAATTACTTTAATTTATTTGTTTTAATATTTGTTTATATAGCAAAAATATTCAAAAAGTTCTACTTTTTTTACAATATTAAATTTATACCTAATAAATTCGTTTAGGTACATAATTCATATTAACAAAATAAATCAAAAGGTGTATAATATTTTTTAAATAAAATAATATTCTTCTTTTAGACTTACCATTTACATTATTAATTATCACCAATATCACACAATCCACAAAAGTAATTGAAAGTTTAAAATAAATATCACAAAATTAAGCTATTCACAAAATAATATTATGGCAAAAAACTGATATAAGAGAACTTGGAGACACATGCACTGAAAGTTTTCAACCAAAACCCTACGCTCAACAATCTATTCAACCTATTAAAAACAATGGTCTTATCAATCACATGAAAGATATATCAGATGTTGCCAATATTTCTTTTTCGGAGGTTAATACAATTTATTACATCGACAAAATGATTAAGCAGTGCTGATAATTTTAATCAGATTAAAAGTTATATTAGAATATAATTTGAATTATAGATTCATATCGATTAAAGATAGATATTAAAAAAAAGAAAAGCTGATTAAAAATGCTGTCAAATGAAGTATAAGAGATCGATTTAAATTTTATACGAATATACCAAGTATCTTTATATTTCTCTGTGGTTTATGTTCAATTGTTCTAAAAAACTCTAAAATTTTCTTAAATCCCCAGCCTAAACTGTAATTAAACATTTGAAAAACCAGCACAAAGTTATAAATTAATATTCATTATTCATTAATACATTAAAAAAAATCAGAATAAACCTAGAAGAGGAAATGTGGTAAAGCAGTTTTCTTAAAACGTTGAAAACTTGTGAAATCTATGCAAAAACGATTAAAAAATTTGAAAATTATAATGTATTATAAATCAAAAATAAAGTTATTCGGTTATTATAGAGATTCTAGTGATTAGAAACTCAAACCTAAACTGACTACAAAATAATGCCACCTTCATAGAAGTACAAATACTACTTTGTTCTCGTCATCAAGCAAGACACAATTCGTATGATATTCAGCACAAATCCATTAAAACCTATGTGGTAATATTACCACATAGGCTCTAAAATCAGACCAGAAAAGAAAAAAAAATTCTATCAGAAAAGTTGCTAGGTTATTGTTTATAATATCATAACATATGTATGTGTTGATAAAGGTAATGAGAACAAAATAAAATTCTTCCATTCACAAACCTATCTTAAAAACGTATACCAGCTAAATTTACGATTAACAAAAACATATGAACATTAGACTAAAAATTGGGAATATTTGTGTTTGGAACTGGGTCTTTCAAAAAATAGGTTTTCAGAGAATGAACCTTGTACAATAATATTATAGTTTTATACAAAATGTGTGAACATAATTCCTTTGTTTTGAATGCCAAGTCGTGATCTACCCTACAGTTGCAATATACTACTATACATAATATTTATTATGAAGACATTCAACACATATTGTGAATATTTTTCAAATGTAGAGGTAGTCTTTTTAAGTTAATCTCATCTTCAGTCCGCAGATGAGGTTAGAGTCTTGTTAAATGGTAGCAATACTAATAATCTGTACAAATTTATGAAACTTATTTCATATCACAAAAGGTTAATAAATGAAAGATTTATATAAATAAAAAAATAAAAATAATAAAAACCAAAAATAATGTTAATAATAAGCACCAATGTTTTTGTATGTTAATTTGGCACACAACAACAATAACAAAATTATTTTACTGTTTACTCTTACAGTACATTTACAATTCCTTGCATCATTTTTAAAAGTACAAGTAAATATGTAAGTGAATCACAGTCCAGTCAGAAGCTTAAGTCATTGACTAAAAATACTTTAAAAACATTAACAGAGATGTTAAAATGCACTTACATATACGAGCATGTAAAGTGATTACATGTGTTGTACAGCTCAAAAAAAAAAAGGAAAATTGCTATTGAAAAAGTTATGAATGAAGAAAGCTTTGAAAAAGTATAGCATTGCAAAAACAACTATTAACAGTAAGTATGCCGATGACCGACAACATGCTCTTTTCTATAGGAAAAGATAATTTGTTATTGTATTTTTGTTTACCTGTTAATGTAAGAAGCTATTATTTTTTGTTGTTATTTATTGCTATTTTTGTTTTTTGTTTCGTCTCCTTTTTATCAAGCCAATTACAATCATAAACAAAAGCGAATAAATATTAAATTAATATGGAAGTATCATGATTACAACACTGCCTACATAAGTTTGTATATATGATAGAATATTTCTGAGAGCTTTTATCATTGATAAAAAGTGCAGACCGACAGGTCGATATATTGAATTAACGGATTTATGTATTGAATATTACATGAATATTGTTGAATGAGGTTGTGAAAAGTGCAGGTCGGCTTACATATTGGATTAACGGATTTGAATATTGAACATCACTTGTATATTGTTGAATGAGGTTGGGTGAATTCACTTGAATTCCACCAACAAAATATAAGTGATGTGTAATTTACATGAAGGTGACGCTTTATTGCATATCCGTTTCTTTGGTATCAGTTTAAGCGCTTCCAAGTTCTCTTTTGAATTTCAAAATCTTATTTAAATTTATTTAAATTTGTTAGACACTAAATATATATAAATCACTTCTGTTTTTAATTAAATTATAATTTGCACTTATAAAACGACCGTAATGTTTTTTATATCGGCACTTATAAAGTATAACGGGAACTTTTTCGCGACTTTAACGCGACGTCAGTACGGAACTAGTGCAATATGAAAACTTCATTTTGGCATGCATTAATGAGTACTGAACTTGGCTTTCTTATCAATCATTTTTGTTATATTATTGAAGAAGAGAAATCATTAATAACGGATCCTCCAGTCAAGCAATTGACTAAGCTTATATTCATTTTTTGCAATGTTGCATTTTGAAAAATTAATATTTAAAAAATTGTTGTAATAGAAAACATGTTAAAAATTTATTTAAACTAATTAGAAATCAAGTTTTTCAATGAAATGATGTGATTTCAGAGACAGTTATACAAACAATAAAGAATTCATTTAAAAAAAATGTATAATGGAATAAATTTCTAATGTTAAAATTAAAATTTGATTAAAAAAAAAATTTAATTTTTAATTTAATTTATTTTTTTAATTTAATTTATTTCAAATTAAAAACTAAGTTTTATATCTTTTGTAAAATAAGTCGTATTGTTAAAATTTTAACAGTTTGTTGTAATTTTAATTGATTTTAATTGATTAAATTTAATGCAATAATACTATAAAAAATGTTTATCTTATAAGAACATAAAAATAAACCTTCAGATAGTATAGCATCAAAATCCAAATATCTTAGATATTGATAGGCTTTTATGTACCAAGCTGAATAAGCTGGAATAAGCTATTGCTCTCCGGAAAAGTGGTAAAATCGTTATGCCATCATTCCTAACAAGTGGTTTCAATGGCTTAAAATCTCACTTTGTGATTGTCGGTGGCTTTTGTCTAGTGCAGGAAAAAATCAGTTGAAGTGCTTTTACCTTTTAATTTATTACAGAACTTAAAACTTTTTGCTTATAGTGTATCTAGATCCTTACTAAAAAAATACTACCATAGAAGATATACCACCAACGACCTTGCTTGTCCAGTGTAGATATGTATAAAAAATGTTCAATTAAAAAATTCTGCAAATATTGTAAATAGTAGCTATAAGTTAGTTTAAGGTAGTGTTAAGATAGTTTAA
>NC_051846.1:152619124-152625011 GCF_002237135.1 Teleopsis dalmanni | reverse complement strand
TTACAGTGAAAGACATATAAATAGATAACAATACATTCTATTGAATATTATTGAGCGTGCGCCAATACTACCAATTTACTTATTTCTACAGTGATGGTTCGTACATTTAGGTCGTACTGAAGGTCGCTGTTTCCTATGAACCATGGGGCGTTTACTATTGATCGGAGCACTTTATTCTGGAAGCGATGTATAATTTCTATATTAGCTTCGATTATACTATAATATGTGTATAATATGTATGTGTTAAAAATTAATTTTAAAAATGTAATCCTAGCTTTAATCCTAACCCTGTAAAAAAAAACCAATAAAGCAAAACTTGAAATCCAAAATTCTTATTAAAAAGTATGTGGTATCATCTTTCAAGCGAATGGATTCGAAAATGGTTCTGTATCATATTCTATAAGATACTTTCGAAGTTGGAAAAATAGAAATAGTATTGAAAAACGAAAGCTGTGTTAATTACAAGACGTATAAATTAAAATCCAAAGAAAATAAAAGTCAAAAATATTAATAGAGAATGGGAAGAAAGTGTAAAATATTTAGATTTAACTTTTGACAAAAGATACACTTGTCTAGATAATATAAAAGTCAAAAAACGAGTTTCTAATATAACTCTATATGCTCTAAAACGATTAATACAATTAAAGTTGAATGTGAAAATTCGGCTTTATAAGCAAGTAATTATCAATATTTTTCACAGTTTCAATTGTAGATTTGCTGTCTGTACATATCAGAAATTTGCCTTTGTTGCATGTTTCGTGGTCGGTAGCGAATTTTATAACCAGAGCCACTGCAGTAAAGATGGAACAATGTGGTGTAACTACCAGTCCAGTCCAGTCGTGATAATGGAGTCATTTTGTTCTACATATAATTGCAGATGTGACATAATTTTTAGTTTTTGAACCGTCTGCGCTCAAATTGTTTAATTCTGCGAGTGCTCACAGTAATTCAAAATTATACTTTCTTGCAACAAATGCAACATATACTCCGTTAGGAGGATATGCTGGACTCTAAACTATACTTCTATAAATATTCATAAATAACTCATTATCAAAATTCAATGGAGCTCTTGCTACAGTTTATCACAGAGTGGTCACAGATACTATTGAGTAAAAGTGCTTTAGATACTTTAGACACTTTGCGTCAGGCAAAAAAAAAGGAAATGAAGAATCATGTTACAATCATAATAGTTTATACATAATTTTACGAGTCTTATATACGCAAATAAAATTTCTAATTCCTAAACACAAAAAATAAAATTTTGAAATATTATTTGATGGAATATTCTTATTGAATTTTATGCACATTATTTAAGATCCTAATTTTAGTGCGGCCCTATGCTCCTCATAGGAGTTAAAGGATTTAATATATACATATACATATTTAGTGATAACACATGTGCACATACAGAGTGTTGTATTGGATATTGTATTGTGTATACCTGTCGCGCCTTTTTAAGGTGTCATAAACATCTGCCTGCCTAAAAATCACAATCACACTCATCAACCAACATATATGAAGTATTTTTTATGTTATCATAATTCTTGAGCCAAATATTGTAAAAATTGTAATAAATTTTCTTAAATATGTTTAAGCTACCGAATGTTTTGAAATTTTCCATCACATTTTTCTTTTTTATTTTTATTTAAATGAAACAAACAACAATGAAAGGATTTTCTTAATTTTGCTGTTTTTTATGATTTGTTGTTTGAATTGCTTCTTATTTATGCAAATTGAGTTTAACGTTACTTAGTTGCCCATATCCTTACAGGACAGCGCCTGTAGATGGGTGCGCTTGCGCACTCACAACTTGAGTTGCTTCTGCCTTTTGCCTCTTGACAAATTATTTTTATTTCTACCTCAACAGGACAGCAAATACACAGATTCGACCACAGTTTTGATTTTTGTATTATTTTTGCCTTTTTCTTCCTTTGAAGTCGACTACGACAGTCGTAGTCTTTAATTAAATCAATTTCAATGTTACGAAAGTTGTCAATCTTTGTCAGGCGAAAAAGGGTTTGGTTTGGATGTCTATGGTATCTGTTTTGTGTCGTCTGTTGTCTCTTATCTGTTATGTACAAAAAGGGTTAAATGTAAATTAAACCCAAAACAAAAATCTTGAGAGAAGAGAATCAGAATCAGAAACAAAATGCGATGTTAGAAACAAGAAATGATCTTAATTTCAAAATTATGCAGGGCAGTTTTTGACTGATATTCTCACATGGGACATGAGACATATCCTGCTGAGCTTCATTTTGATGATAGTAAAAGAATAAAAACGGTGAAGATGTAACATTCTGAAGGCAGTCTAAAAAATGGACAATTGGATGAAATTTGGTATTAAGATGCAATGTTGTGTTTATTAAATTAAATTTATGTAAATACGAGTAATGAGTTAGGCAAAGTTTTACTGAAACTGAAAGCGGGACGATACATGTTTGCGCATGTGTAGAATTTGAAAATCCTGCAGGCAATTAAGAAAATTAACATTTTTACATTTACCTTAACTTTAACTTAATTCTATTTAAAAAAAAAGAAGCAGAAAAAGTACATCTGCCTTACTTGACATTTTCTGTTAAATCAAAACAATAAAGGATGCTCTAAACAAACAACAAATCAAGCGACTTAACACTTTTTGTACCAAAAATTTTTATCAATTTTTTAATTAAAGTACTTTACTTTCCAAATCAAGCAAACATAAATGAAGGTCCTGTACCTTTGACATAACTTTAAACTATTTCTTTTGTCTCTGTTTTCTTTATATCACGTGTGGAATTAAACCGCGAAAAGCCTAAAGCGTTTGATGATAATTAATCCAGTTTATTATATTTTTATTTCTCTTCCATAATAAAATTTAGATAAAAGACAGCTGACTGTATTTATGTATTGTCCTGCACAAAAAGGACATCTTTCAACTAAAACATCAAACCGCTGGAAAGTTAACCAATGCGTGTGCTACAGCTCAACAGTTTTAATCCTTCGCGGGTAAGACGAGGAAACATAAATAATCAAATTTTTAACATGAAATACAGCAACGGGGCGTGTGTGCGCTGACCTCTTCATCCTTAAGCGTGCAATCGTCTTAAATGATATTTTCTTAGTTTCCTAGTTTTCATGCGTAGATCGCGTTAAAGAAATTCTACAAGATTTCCGCTATTACACCGGCGGAACTAATAATGACGAGTTCACCAAATTTGACACCATCAGCGTGGAAAATCAGCAACTCACCCAAACTACAATATCTTCTACGGACTACAAGAACTTCTTCGAACGAACACACCCTTCTTCTTTTTGACTATTCGACTATAGTTCGCTTTGCAAGTGAAAGACTCGAGAGATGGTCATTACTGTGTCCATTTCATTGTGAAGTCGCGATAATAATAAAATTTTGATTTGGGAAACACGTTTAATTGACCAGTCGACATAATGGAAAATAATAAACAAAAACTATAAGTTCATGTTTACGTTATTTACTCGAATCATAGACAATACCCAATGTATTCAAATCAAAGTCCATGATAAGGGTCAGCGTTGCTATTTGAAATATTGACCCTCTCTCAAAAAATTTAATAAATTACTTACTGGAGCATGTTTAAATGAACTTTTGCAGCTACCGTTTGCTCTAATAGTGTAACTTATTTTGTTGGTACCTTTTTTTGACAATATTTTGTATATCAAATATTCACGCTCCACTGAACTTTACCATGGGAACTTGTTCCAAATGAAATTTTTATCGTTTCTAGTTTAAATTTAAAGAGACGTGCAATATCACATTAAAGGAACCCATTAAACTGATTTTCATTTTACTTAGATTACTTAGAGTGCAAATGGTTCCATAGTTAGAATGTTGATTATAAGAGGACTTTATTTTGCAATGAGTTAGATTAGAACATTATGTACTACATTTCAAATATTTTGAAGTATATAAAAATATATTAAATCAATGTTACATTATAGAGCGAAAATGTATTTATTATTATATTTATTTTCATATGCTTCTGTTATTATATTTTAAATATTATAAAAATAAATTATGGATAGAACTTTCTATATACCTATGCAATATTCTTCTGGAAATATTAAAAGATAACTTGCAATGACTCAATTATAAAAACAATGTATAAAAACAGTTTGTTATCATCTCGATGTAAGTCTCGATTTGTAGAAGTTGACGTACTGGTACAACCACATTATTTTATTTTTATGGTATACCAAGTAAATGAATTTAAATTGATAAACTAATAAAACTAAATTTAACATTATAACAGTGTTTTTATTTTTGTCGAAAACAGCTATGAGCGTATCTATTTGTTTTTGCGGCCCTCCAATCTGTACAGTGATTTCGTATTGACCAGCGATCGCATCTGTTCTAGACAGCTCTGCTCTAGAGGATGATAGGATTTTTCAAGTCGTTCGACATATCGCTGCTTTTATATATTATGTGTATTATAAATATATAATAAAAATTGAACTTTTTAAGTTTATGCAATATTCTACTGGAAATATTGAAACGTGCCTTAAAATAAATAAATAAACAAAAACTGTGACTGAAAACTGTTTGTAAGCATTCTTATGTAAATTTTGGAATATAAAGTATCTCTTTGACTTACCATATGCAGCATACACGAAAAATGATTCATTGATCCAATAAGCGAGAAAAAATCGCAGAAGACGTGGATGTATTTATAATAATTACTGAGATACAGATACAGATTGTAAATACCAAACGTTTATTTGAATTTATTCACAAGATTGTTGAAAACCATTCCAAATTCAATTATTTTGCACTAATTAATAAATAATAAATAGTTAATAATTAAATTAAAATAATTCATAATTAATTAATAAATATATACAAAACCCTTAATTGCAGCAATAAAATGCTTTAAAATATTATTACAAGTAAAATATAATTACTTATGCATAATGCAGTATACATATAATACTATATAATATAATATAATTTAATACGATATAAAATGAATACTGTTAATATGGAAGATATGGAAAAATACAAAAATTCCTTTAAGTAAACATGTTTGTACCATTGCAAGTTGTTATTAAAAATTATTATTTGTACACTAAGAATATCCTACAAGAACTTGTAGTTTTGTCCTGGGTAGAACTAAAACTAGTAGAATCTTAGATTGACAAATTATTAACTAAAATTAAAATTCTATTTATTAGAAACAAAAGTAATGAAGGAATTTGTTTCTAACAAACATTTAAAAAAATTTTTTTAATTTTCTGTCCAGAAAATTATTTGTTCTTACATATTGTTGTTTCATTACAGCTTACAGTGACTGTTCACTTCCTCCACTATTCTTCTCTAATTGAGTGGAAGATAGTAAGATTTGCCAAATAGTTCGGCACTTCGTTTATTCATCCTTTCTTAGGCAATCAACAATATTTTTAAATATGTTTTTAATTTTAATTAAAATAACTCTGAATAATTTTACCGTAACTGAATATAGAGTTGGTGACGCTAACTCTCTAGTAACTTTATAGTTTACTCATCCCTCCTGTGCTCTACATAACATAGAAGCATAAACAATATTGGGTTGATTTTTTACATTTTGTGTTAGAGAAATTAAGGAGTTACTGAAGCAAGTGTTGCCTACAGATGTAAAACCATGACGTGAGATTTAAGACCTCGTAATTTACTACCATTAGAGTACTTTTGCGCAAGCATTAGAAGTCACGACTCCAACTTTGGACACAAATATTAAGTGTGATATTCAAAGGGCATAGTCTTAAATATTCGAAAAAAAATATGGGAAATTGGATTACCATTACATAGTTTGTAAGATATTTTATCATTTCACGTCATTAATGTTATAAAATTATATGTCGAATAAAATAATATTTGACTTAATTGCTCAAATTG